>NW_011369494.1:0-2250 GCF_000735185.1 Notothenia coriiceps | reverse complement strand
GTGTGTGTGTCTGTGTGTGAGAGAGAGAATGTGTGTGTGTGTCTGTGTGAGAGAGAGAGAGAGTGAATGTGTGTGTGTTTGTGTGTGTGTGTGTGTGTGTGTGGAATTAGTCTTGACAATGCCACAGAGCATACCTACGTGTTTGGATGGGGGGATAGAGGAGAGAAAAAGGAGGAAGAGAAGGACGATGAAGACATGCTGGGGTTCTGTCTGAGTTCATATCAACTTGCATCAGATCAACTCTTCTGACCAGACCGAACAAGCTAGAAATACTTCATTATGATCGCACACAGCCAGAAATGGTAATTACACCTTATTAGCCAAACACCATCTGTTGAATCTCTGAGCAGCACACTTCACATTTACATCTTCATCGGGCCCTAAATAGACACATTCTGTCAGTCACACATCACAGAGTAGAAACATATATTTGATAGAACAAGTCTGCTCTTTTTTCAGGCAGTCACTAATACATAAATACAAATAGAAAGTGTAACCAAAAGTTCAACCCATAAACACGTCAGAGTAGGGATCATTACTGGCACTGCCCATCATACGGCTTCAATAGGAATGATTATATTACAAATACTATTGTATATGACCTTAAGCTATTAGTCCTGACAAAATGATAGCTACACTTTCTCATCCAGTAATGTCAATCCTCATATTGTATTTAATCAAATTAAAAGGATGTATCCTTATTATTTTGTTTACTTGTATGGACTTCCGACATAGTTGCCTTGGTCTTGCAAATAATAAATCACACTGTAGTATCACTAGATATTATATCTCTGTTTTTTTTTGCATCAAATATGTGTTAATTACAGAGTCTTGTTTGCCTCAGTTCAAAATCAATAGCCGGACGGTACAAATAAGGAACTGAAATGTGATTATTGCATTTTCCTTGTAGTGAGAGATGAATGCACAAGACCAACGGTGGAGCCAGGGAGCTTAGATCTCATCCATCATGATTAAACAAGAGGAAAGAGCTTTGGGAGAGTGAATCAAAGAATGAGATCATGGTTCAAGCTGACCCAATGACATTTCTGAGCTCACTCTGACAGGCCGGAGGAACGTGAAGTGCTATTCATATGCATAAATGCTTCCCGTTCAAGGGTGGCATTTGGTAGTCATTTTCTCCACATTTGATCAATGAGACACACAAATGCTGTCACAAATCACAAATCAAATGAATTTGATTGACTCACATTTGATCACTATGAGTTCTTTCTTGGCCAATGCTACACACTTTTGCCAAACAAGTCAGTTTCTCCGTTATCCTGCTGGAAAACAGACAAAACCGACCCAAAAACACAACACCTCTGCAGAGTTCATTATCCTCTGGGGAACTTTTCTTTTATCAAGATCATTTGCTGTAAGATGGGTGTGTTGGAAGGATCTTTGTAAATGTGCTGATCACATACTGCTCCATGATCCATGTCTGACCATGACCATGAAAACTGATCCTTAATGAACACTTTCAATTGAACTACATTTTCACACATAGGTCTGCACAGGGTGGAGTCACTGTACAGCATCCCAACCTCGTGCAGTCCACTGGTCCTTGTTCTGAGTGAATAGATATCATGTGTGTCTCCATCAATGATCAGGGTGTGATGTAACTAGGAACATATTGACACTTAAAGCAAAGGACAACAGCAGGCATATGGTCGCTGTACATGATGAGCTTCTTTCAGTAAGGTACACAGCAGAGGAAAGCCTTACAGCATTCTCTCCTCATACTGCATCAGAGCAGAAGCCAACAACTGATATACAAAGAAACAATCTTGTGGATCGGCACAAAAAACGTAATCTATGTCACGGCTGGGACATTTATGTGCAATTCCTCCAGAGATGTTATTGTTCTTTATTGGAAACACAGCTTGGTTATGCTCATTACAAATTAACAACAGCAATCAGTGAGGGCGAGCCACCTGATGACTCTCTAATGAGACAGTCATCCCCCTTTGGTGTTTGCCAACAGAACAAGGCATCCCAGGTGTGTGTGTGTGTGTGAGAACTCTGTACTATTGCCTAAACAAGGGGATTCTCTGTTCTCTTCCTATTAAATTAAAACACAAAGACGTAACCGAGATTCTTCACTTTATGACCCCGAGAAGAAAAAGCCTTTTCAAACTGTTTCCCAGACAAACTCTGAAAACACACACACACACACACACACACAGACACACACACACACACACACACACACACACACACACACACACACACGCACGCACACACACACAT
>NW_011369493.1:398932-523808 GCF_000735185.1 Notothenia coriiceps | reverse complement strand
TAAACTGCTATTTCGTTGTCTCTAGTACCTGTAATATGTGCAATAACAATTAAAGTTCGAATCTAATCTTGAGCAGGAACAATGTATTTACTTAGTACATATCTGACAATTACGATTAAACACGTGTGCATTCTTTATAAATGACTTTCCAGTTGTGTATTTTCAAATTCTAGCGCACTCGAGCTGGTTTGTCCATTCTTACCTACCCCACCTTTAACTCTTTTTAGGGTGCAGCTATATGTTTTATTTGTTTCAAAGTGGGCACATTTTAATAATATTTTTTTCCCCTTCAAATGTGCAGAGGACTCCTCAAGTGCTGTGTTTAATTTATTTTAAAGTAGGCCTGTGTATTATTTGTAATTCTCCTTATAGGAGTTCTTTGTTTCTTATTAGAGGTTAACAGTTTTATATAATGTAATAAATAGCCTAATAAATTCCAAAAAAACTGTAGTTTTTGTCTGATATAACAATAAATACAACTTTATTAGCTATCAAGCTATGAAATATGTTTTGCGGCTCCAGACAAAAAATGTTTTGGGAAAAAGGAGCAAAATGGCTCTTTTGGTCAAAAAGGTTGCAGACCCCTGCCTTAACCTAACATAACTGTCGAGTCACAACAGCCATGATGCATAGTAACACTTGCAAGCATGGCTACCTGCTCCAATCCATAAGTGGGTAGCACCCTGGGACTTAAAAGCCCAACATGAATTGACTTTTGATTAATCTGAGTCACGATTAATACATCCTTTGAAAACCAATATAAATGTATAGTCATTTTGAACCATAGAAAAAATACACTTTTACTTTGTCCCTCTGTCAGCTAAGGTAAAGGCTAATTTGCATTGTAACACATACTCACACAGCTAAACCAATCATTTACATGTTCTCCACTTCAAGTGCCTCAGAAAAGTTTAAGTGCTATTGAGGGAACTCTGCACAAGGTGGGATGTCTGCTACTTTATTGAGATCAACTCAATTATAAACATATGGATTGACGCTTTCCGCAGAACCAAAGGTCACGCTGAATGATGCACACGAGCACACCGCTAGCCTTCACGTAGCTGATGGTGGGTGAATGTAAGAGAGAGAGAGAGAGATTGACTCAAATATGTCACTTGGATTAACCTTTAAAACATTGTACTTCAAGGCAATTAGATCAAATCAAGGGTAAATCTGCACTTAATTCAACACGGATGCTTCAATATGACATTCATATGAAAACAAGAACACCAGTAAGACGATTATCTTGTTTCTCTTCATTCCTATCGTTGTCCCACTTGGTCTGAATAGCGGAATTTATGCAAGTTAATTCAATACACAGCACATCCTCCACCAGCCACCCTGGGAACCAACACTTGTAAAAGTACAAGTGTTACCATCAAAATATACTTAAAGTACCAAATGTAAAAGTACTCATTATGCAGATTAACTCATGATATATGTTCTGATTATAGTTATTAATGCATGAAGGTTTTTATTAAAGCAGCTAATTAACTTTTTATACTGCAGGGTAGCTAGTGAATGTTACTCTAGGTGTAAGTCATTTCAAAGCAAGTTGAAATCTTTGCAATAGATATTGTGATGGTCAGTAAAGTACATACTGTATATAATTATTTTGTAGTGTACATAGAGAAAAGCCATGACAGGTCGCCCAAAAAAAAGACTTTGAGACTGCAGAGTGAGGCGAGGGACTCGACAGATGAGAAAACAGAGTGGGCAGAGACTGAGAAGCAGAAACATCTCTGGCAGGGAAACAGAGTGAGACTCACTCAGGCAGACAGGAACAGGTATACGTTCAGAAACAGACTCCGGCTGAGACGTAGCAACAAGCTCTTACAGTGCAAATGGAACCAGGAAGCGAGGCAGTTTTAGACACACTGTAGCCAGATGTTGAAAATATGTAAATGCATCCGTCTCTCCAAGAAGACACATACAGTACACGGTTCTCCTTCAAGTGTAAATATCTCATGAAGTGGCCTGTGGTAGTAGCTATAACAGGGAATGTCCCCTATTGTACAGTAATGGCATCTAAAGAAATGAAACTGTAATTCGAAATTTCAATAACTACGCTCAGCGATTTGAACACATTTGATAATACAGAAGAGTTATTGTTCACCCTAACCCGGATCAGTGCTAGTTTCAGGTTCATGTTCTTTAATGTCAAATGAAAAACAATTACAGAGAAGCAGCTACCTGCAAGACAATATTGTATCTCAAGCTCCCTCTAACAATGTTTATTAAACATGTATCAAAGCAAGTCACGCAAGTCAAAAACTAAAGTCAAACAGATAAAAGAGCGAACAGGTTATATACAATGAATATATACTATAAATAACATTGTTAAATAATAGAGTTGTTGATGTTCAGCATTAATGCCACTGTTACATTATCTCTGATTATCCGAGTCTGAACAAATGTAGAAGCAGTGTTAACTAATAGCCTGTATGGATTTTGTTAGAGAACATTTTTTATTCCTATTGCTTACTAGAAATACAAAAACAATACAAAACTTTACAAAATGGCATCTTGCTTGCAGTAGTATACGTGCATGATAGTTGTTAATTTGATCCATGTGATGTGTGTGTGAGGTGTTATTAGGTCTTGATTGAAAGTGGGCACGTTGAGGAGTCCAGCTGCAAACTGAAGCTCTCACACGCAGAGTGCCAAAAGTGATGTGTGACCAATAGTGTTGCCAAATGAAAACATCATCATTATAGGTACGGATAATGTTCTGTTTCTGTTTCTTCTTGGCTGTTTAGTAGTTTCACAGCATTTACCAAAATAACTTCTCACATAAAAAAAGAACACTTTTCAGATCTGATATTTGAATAACCCATGCTTATGTCAAACAAAATGCTGCACATTTAACTTATACATCCTTATGTTTAGTGTAGACGAGCTTTCAGTATGTGTTAAAATGCCTAGCTGTCCTCGCTTACTGAACAAAGTGAAAATAAATGATTACAAATATTCTACCCTTGTATATGGAGGCAGAACAAGAGAGAGTGCCATAATGGTACTCCACTGTCACTACAACTCTCTCCTTTCTTTCACTTGTATGAGAATGCCTCTTTTGTTTGCAGAGCTGTATGACCAGCGTGGCATTGACTGATGCATTCTCTCTTTGTACTGTTTGGCACGTTGGTTAGGTAATCCACGAGTCTGCAAAAGGTTGCTTATCCAATCCTCTTACAACAAGGACAGCTACTCTGCACCATGTCAACATTCACAGACCTTCTCTAAGGACAGCTATTGAAAAGTGGCTTACTTATAAATTATATTCCCTTCTACATATTGTCTTATCAGTCTTATACGGATGTTGACAAGATTTTGAACGCTATTTGAGTGCATATAATGCCTTTTAATTACTTTTATCAAACTAACTTTAACATGCTGTTCTTGTTGTATTTTCTTCAGAACAATTAATTTGTGTTGTTCATGTACATTGACGCAGTAATAGTATAAAACTCACAGGACTAGTATTTAGTATTTGGACTAGTATTTAGTATTTGAAACGCCTACATGGTCCTTCTGACTAATCAGCACCCCAGCTTTAATTTGAAATGTAGAACTGAACACTACCTATTTCATTTGAATCAATAAGCCTGTTCATTGGAATGCACAAATACAAAAAGTACTTCCTGTTATTGATTAGCAAAATGTCTGTTGGTGTTTTGTCTTTAATTCACCACACTGATTCAGGCCCCTGTGCAGAGGCAACAATACGAGAGCACAGCTTTGTTCTTCTCTCTCTTTCTTTCATGTTAGCCTAAGAGACCAGAAAAAACCCTCCGACTGGAATTGTGTCGTGTGGTCATGTACCCAACGTGGTGTTAGCTATGCTGAAACATGTGCAATGGGAATGTATATGAGGCAGTGTTGGTACCATACTTGCCAACCTTGAGACCTCAGAAATCGGGAGCATTTCCAATGGGGGTGCTGGTGCTAGTGGATCGCCGGAGCTGTTAGATTAACATGAACATGCTTATAGTAGTTGTAGGTGCACTGCCTTGCGGCCTGTAGCACCATCCTTGATGGAGCATTATGTGTGGGCTGGACCTGTATTCGACAGGAAAGGAGTGAGCAGAGGGTGGAGTTGTCGATTCTTATTCTGTTTGCTGTTACTATCTTTCTCAACCTCTCATACTTTGAGTTGCGCGCGCTACTAAAGAGACGTGCTACCATGGAAACCAAACAATGGTGTAGCTGTATTAAAGTCCGAGTGGAAATAGTCCTGAGTGAATCTGAGTTTGTCAGAAATCGTGAGGAATGCGGGAGAAATATGAGCCCGGGAGGAAACCGGGAGAGGGCAATGAAATCGGGAGTCTCCCGCGAAAATCGGGAGGGTTGACAAGTATGGTTGGTACACCACTTTGTTCAGAATAAAAACTATCAAAAGCTATTGGACACATATTTATTGTCCCCAGAGGATCAACCCTGATGACTTTAGATTTCCTCTCCTCTCTAACACTGATGTTCGGGCAATGACTCAACTTGCACCTCAGTGCTCTTTGCTGCTTCCATTCAACCGTTTATATAATCTTCATATCCAAAATGTCTTACTGAATGTATTTTCTGTTTTCCATTTAGTTTAATGTTGTGCGAACGACTGACTTTCATCATCAGTTTGTGGCGGACAATTACATTTATTCTAAATCTGAATTTGTATCCTTAGTAAATTGCCTCGAGAGAAAAGCTGTTTTAATGGCTGCTTTGATATCATCCATAGGCCGTTTCGCATTAACATTTTCCAATATAATGTTGATTACATATATCTTCTGAAAGTTATATTTGCATATAGTTCAGAGTCCGCACTTACCATGAGAGTTTTCCACTTCTTGAAGATCTTCATCTTAATTGAGGTCATGCCATAGTCTTACATTTCCTAAAGTGCATAGCAAGGGTTTGTGTTCTGCTGCTTTTTAGGGCTATATAGGAAATCTACTGAGGCAGACTGAACAGTAATGGATGCCAAAAGGTGTGCTTCCCAACCTTGGGTTTATTTTATTTTAGCATCTTATATGCCAAACTGAAAGGAACAAGGTCTTTGAATATCATAAAAGAAAGCTCACATGGATTGTAGGGCTTTGAAATGTTTTACCTTTTGCATCTAAGGTTACAAGTGTGTATTATGAGCTTTATAGAGATACAACACAATCTATCTAAAGGTTCATTCCATAGTTCAGATTAAATAAAACATTATATCTCACAAATCCAAGTAAAAGATTGTTTTCATAACAGGATTGTCATACTGACCCACAGTGTAGGCTGAGACGTGAATATGAGTAAGTGAGTAGAGGAGTGGGAGAGTCTCGCCGAGTGTTTACAATATACTTCTTTTTATGTGTGATTTGCTATTGATGAAATGACCTTGAAGCTGGGTGCAGTGGGACTGGGCTGGAGATGTAAGTCAGTAAATATATTTGAAGTCAGCTGAATACATTTCTCCCTCTCTAGGAAGCAAAGACATCTCATTTTCATTTGCTTTTTCACACATGAAAGGGTCAATGTCTGTATGTCACTAATTAGCTTTTTAGCATGGGTTTTGGTACATACACCATATGCAATTACATGCATGTTCTCACTTGAAAACGAAGGTTCAGCTCATTGTTTACCATGTCCCTCTTGGGATTTGCCATGCATACATTATCATAGATGTTGTTAAAGCTCATGTTCCTTTTTGTTTTTTTGTTCCAGTCTTCTGACACTAGTTGTATTTGAATAACTACTCAGAAATAATCATTTATTTTTCAGGATATTGGTTTTAAATTATATTTTCTGTTGCCTGGATTTGACCGTTGGCTGTATTTTTAAATACGCATGTTGTTCTCCATTTAACGTCTGAGAGAAGACAGCGCTGTTAAACAATTCCGTTCCGGTTTCAATTCCGTCAGCAAACCAAAAAATATTCAACAAGGAGTTAAACCAGGCTCTCGCCAAGTCATTTAGATTGTTCTGAAACCATTTCCTAATGTAATTCAGTGAGTGAAAGCAATAATTATTTTCAATTAATTATGGTTCGAGCACCAAAAGCTTTGGGATTGTACATTAGTCTGTCAATTTCCAGAGTGTGTGGTCCTTATTTTCCCTTATTAAGCCTGTTAGATTTAAATTGCTGCACATATGAAGGCTTTTGAGAAAGCAATGGCATAATGAGACCTTTCACCTTGGTCTGATGGGAGAAATGAATCCTGAACGTGGCAAAAAAACTCAATTTGATTGACGGGTTAATTGAAGATCACTTCATTGTGGGCAACTGCCGGTGTGTGCCAATGTAAAGGGGCAGAAAAAAACCTTTCTGAAACTACATCAAATATAATGTGTATGTCCAAATTCTAATAAACGTTTTTTAAACATTGTTTTAGGCTTAAGAAAACTTTGCATTTTATAAAGACATATGCATTTAACTGCTGTTATGTGGCAGGAGTCCTGAACACATTTAATAAATCAGAGTTATTTCACCCAAAGTCAAATTAAAGTGAAAACTACATTTTTCTTTAGCGCTCTTTAATCATGAAATAGAAGTTTCCTTGATGTAACTTCAGTGTATGAGTATGTGCAATGCACAGTAAGATACATCAATAATAGGGCTCTGCTCAGAAACCTGAGAAAGAAGCATGCACTGACTGCTCAATCAGGTGGTTTCATGCCCTTTACATTTTCATACATGTATGCTGCTACCGTCTGATGGATTTCTCTGTTAGTTGTGACCAGAGGCGAAGGCCATAAGAGATGCAATGCACTCCAAGCTGGACCCGAATACACAATGACGTTGAGCTCAGCCCCTGTCTGATAGAAAAAGGTTGTTAAGCAGTGCAGCGTCATCCACCACAGGCCCATGCTCAGCAACCAATCACTTGTGCCCAACGTTTCCCTAAGGAGTGGGGTGAATGGGTGAATGATGAGTTGTAAATGTTAAGCACTTTGAGGTTGTAAAGACTGGATAAAGTACAAGGTATCGTTCATTTAAAACTGCTAGTTCAGTAGAAATTCTGCAAGCTACTTATTGGGGACTTGTTTAAACATCGGCATTACCATTATGGAATACAAGAAAGGACAGGATTCCTGAATTCTTGGGTGAGCACAAAGGACAGGGAATAAACCCACATGTGCACCTACTGGGGAGGAATGTCAGTAATGGATTTGTTCCTCAGGAGAGAGACCTCCGTTCCAGCGCGGTTGGAGGGAGTAATGTGGAAGACGACCCATAAGGGAGGAGGTTAGAAGCTGAATTGGAGAGAAAATCCTCTCCTCTGTGTCGGGTCTTGGGAGAGAAGTGCAAAGACCTCCAACTATGTGTCGCTGTGGGGGTGCAGTGGGATTGTAAAGCTCTGTGGACTGTCTTGCTTCCACTGAGGAGCGAGACACATAGGGGCCCTGTTGAAAAGGGTCACTGCAATATGGAAGCGCAGACAGAAAGAGACGCTTCATTTGCCTCCCTCTCTCTGAAGCACAGTAAGTGGCGCGAGATGAGAAAGTCACTGTCACAGAGAATATATCCCACACAGTTGTCATTGTGGGTTCTGATCGAAGCAAAGAGTTACCCATTCCAGAAGGCATCCCTATCCAGCTGGGAAGTCTACGCTGATTTGTACAGATCGCATTGTTCTTCGGCAATTGATAGAGACAAGGGCCGATTCAAACTAGCGTTTACTACTGTAACATTTGAGGCCCAAATCAATTCATTTCAATGGAATCACTGCCATTGATTGAGTCAAATTAAATGTGCGCTGTGCTTTCGCCTGGAGCTCAACTTGAGTGAACTTTAATAAGGAATGACACTGACCAAGAACAAAAGGATTTTTTAGTGATGAACTTTACTTTAAAAAAGCTGGAGAAATCATCTGTGGGTGTTTGCACCTGCTATATCTGACTGTATATGGATTTCAATGACTACTTTTTTTGCGATGTTGTATTTTAGTGTTGCCACTGTGTTTAGTGTCCTGTCTGTCTGTAACTTTGTATGGTAGTGTTACCACTGAACAGGTCTCTCTTGAAAATGAGACCTTGTGTCTCAATGAGATCTACACCTGTGTAAATAAAGGCTAAATAAAAATAAATAAAAACATACACAAAGAGACACGGAGAGTTCCAACATGGAAGGAGTTATCATACCATCCCATTTTGTAGAACTGTTCTCTGCNAGCCGTTCACACCCCGAGAGGTAGAGGTCGACGGCACAACGAGGGTCGACCCTTTGCCTTACCCCACCAACACACAAAGTCCACGTCAAATTCCAACCAGCATAACGATCGAAAACAAGGATGGAAAAAATTTTGGTTTACACTGTGTGTCGGGTCGAAGTAAGTTCAGGCATCCAACGGAGCAAATAAACCGAATTTAGGTCTTTATAAGGGTGTGGCCTCTACACGATAATCCAAATTTTGGTGGAAGGTAAATTGAAGTTTAAGGGGAGCTCATTCAGTGTGCAACAGAGGACGAACAGAGATATATAATTAAACCGACGATGTGACACGTGCGCCTCTACCAGGACTGGACCGATCAGTACCCGACACACACCTCGGGGCGGGGAGTGTCGCGCGGGCC
The DNA here is from genome assembly GCF_000735185.1 of Notothenia coriiceps. Lineage (NCBI taxonomy): Eukaryota > Metazoa > Chordata > Actinopteri > Perciformes > Nototheniidae > Notothenia > Notothenia coriiceps. The sequence goes on along the minus strand of NW_011369493.1, from coordinate 515,261 downwards.
CGGCCGTCTGTCTCGCGCGGACCGATTTTACGACGAGTGTAGAAATACATTTGTTTGGTGCGTACATTTGCCGTTAAATAGCTAGAGTCTTTTCAATAGCTCAGGGTAAAAATAAATAGCATACTATTCATTTAAATAACTAATTAGAGCTGCCGGATTTGTTCTCAATAACTTCTAAAAAGTCAGACGAAATCTTGTGTAGTATCGTCGTGCTCTGTCGAGCCAACTTCAGGTGTTTTAATGGAAGAGTATCGGAGTCTGTTTCCTGAACAGAGATAAGACAGACGAGCTAGAGTCCACGACGTAAACTGTGATACTGGTATTTCAGGGACTACGTTTCTGATCTCATGAATCAACCGTATTTCCTTTGACGAAATCCGCCAAATCCAACATAGATAGACTTGCCAGAGTCAAACCACACACAGTTGCTCCTAGAAGGTACGTTTGGTTTCACTCGGTACCTCACGGTGTCCCGAGTCACGAGCCTGGATAACAAGTTGTAATATATACGAAGGCATCCGTTATAATATTCTCTTAGTAAGACTGTAAAGGTAACAATACGCCTACTATCTGAGTCTTGATATCAATAGGTAGCATCGGGCTACTTTGGTTGGTAGATTTATTTTAGTTCTGTCTGAGTTACCTGAAGTTTTTGCACCTACTGGAATGTCCAACAAATACAATTTGTGCCGGTTTTGCTTCAATAACATGAGCGGGGTTTCTTCGATGCTTTGTTGCTGGATTTCTAATATAATTGATACCTACCTTAATTTAACCGGACGGTCACTCTGACATCTCTTAGGAACCACAAATACACATCTAGTCAGCTCCTAAAATAGGATAAAAATTGCGGGGTGTATTCTAGTAGAGTTCCTGACGGAGAAAAAGTAAGATGCATTGTTACGTTCTTTAGGTCCGATTAGATACGGGAGTTTTTCTACGTCTCTTTGATCAGGTACCGTAACCATGAAGTTCCGACCTATACCTTTGAGAATAATAAGTTCCACCATGGTTTTTCAGCTCAATTCAGCGAAGTCGACTAAGTTCTTACGACGCTCGCGCACATGATTGGTCTCCATCCTTTTCCCTGGTGTAATGGGACAAGACCGACGGAATGTGACCGAGGAATATCTTGTGTCCTATCTTAAATTTTAGAAGAAGAGCAGATGTTTCGGGAATTTCCCGGTCGCGCGGTAGAAGGAATTTATTGAGTAATATGGGATGACAAGTTGATCCCGTCCCCCAGGCCGCTGGAAAAACTGGTTTTCTCGGTAAAACGAGTAAAAAACAGTTTCTTTTTTTTAACAGACCCCCCCGGCGTTTTTGTATAAAGTATCGATAACTATCGATTACTAAACATTAAAACAATATAGTCTCTGTTTTTGCATGTCAAAAAAACGTAAATAATCCGATACATAATGCAATTATATTTCGACAATTGGAGATTATCTTTTGTTTCTTGAGGATTATTTCCTCTTAATGTTTATTATGTGTCCGGATTGAAATTGTATTTTAATTTGTGTCGTGAACCCTCGGAGCGTGTAAACTTCCTTTGTTTATATATTAATTTTACACGGGTGAAACTTTTATTTATTTTTGTATATGACGTGGGATTTTTCTCAATTTTGCCACCCCATCCATTCTTACCTCTTTGTCGAGCTCACGCGATTTAAACTTTATGTGTTGACTTTTTTTAGACGGAGAAGAAGCTGAAGGAATGTCTCGGGGAGGAGGTTTGGTTGTTTGCGCGGTACTGGTTACTCCGTGCTTCTATTCAACACGGTTTACCTTCCGACTGTCCGTCCATCCGGTAAGGGTCAATAAATCGCCCGGCCCGACGTCTACTAACCAGCAAGCGAAAATTTCGTCGCCCGGATCCCCCCCCCCCCCAACGAAGTTCTCTAATTAAACACATACTCAAAGATGCATTTGCCCGACAATGCAAACATGTTGTCAAATCGCTTGATGAAGTTGTGGTACCACAACATTGGAAGGATGGTCATGTAACTCCTATATTCAAAAAAGGTGACCGAAGCAATCCTGGAAACCATAGGACTGTCAGCCTTACAGCAGTAGTATGCAAACTCCTTGAATCCTTGGTGCGTGATGCCAAAGCAATCCTGGAAACTATAGGCCTGTCAGCCTTAAAGCAGTAGTATGCAAACTCCTTGAATCCTTGGTGCGTGATGCCATCATAGAACATCTTGACTCAAACAACCTATTATCAGACCGCCAACACGGCTTCGTCCAGGGCAGATCCTGTTCAACCCAGCTCGTGGCCTGCCTTGACATATGGTCTTGTACCCTTGACGAAAGAGGAAGTCTCGATGCCATTTATTTGGATTTCCAGAAAGCATTTGATACTGTACCTCACAAAAGATTACTGAAGAAGCTCTATGGGTATGGTATCCGTGGAGAAATACTCACCCGGATCTCAGACTTTCTCAAAAACAGGCGACAGAGAGTCCTTGTTAACGGAAATCCATCTGGATGGTGCCCAGTTCTCAGTGGAATTCCACAAGGGAGTGTCCTGGGTCCTGCACTGATTGTCGTCTATATCAACGACCTACCCGATAATGTGAGCTCCATGGTCCAGATGTTTGCAGATGATACTAAAGTCTTCAAGGTAATTAAGTGTAAAGAGGATGCAGAAAAACTCCAGTCAGATCTCAGAGAATTGCTGAGGTGGTCCGAGTGTTGGCAGCTCAAATTCAATGCAGCAAAGTGCAAAGTAATGCACTTGGGTTTTCAGAACCCAAAATATGAGTATAATATGGGTGATGATTCAAACACTAGAAACCTATCCGAGACTCAGAATGAAAAGGACCTTGGTGTGAATGTTGATAATACCCTGACATTTAGTGACCATATCCACCAGGCAAGAAACAAAGTGAATGGTATCCTAGCAATGATCAGCAGATCATACACTTATTTGGACTCTGATGTAGTACGTAGTTCATACACCTCTCTTGTACGGCCACTCCTCGAGTATGGGAATGTCACTTGGTCCCCCATGTACAAAAAGGATGCTGAGCTCATCGAGAAAATGCAGAGAAGGGCAACAAAGCTGGTTCCAGAACTAAAGGACCTACCATATCAAGAACGACTGCAAAGTCTTAAGATCCCGAGTATGTATTATAGAAGGGCGAGGGGAGATATGATCGAAGTTTTCAAATATCTCCACAACATCTACAAAACATCATGCCCACTACAACGGGATTATAACACCAGGACTCATGGACACTGCCTCAAGTTGAAGAAACAGTACTCAAGACTGGCTATCCGCCGCAACTTTTTCAGCCTGCATGTGGTTAACTTGTGGAATGATCTGCCAGAAAGCGTTGTCACATCCAAGACGGTTAACTGTNTATGCAAACTCCTTGAATCCTTGGTGCGTGATGCCGTCATAGAACATCTTGACTCAAACAACCTATTATCAGACCACCAACACGGCTTCGTCCAGGGCAGATCCCTGCCCTGGACGAAGCCGTGTTGGTGGTCTGATAATAGGTTGTTTGAGTCAAGATGTTCTATGACGGCATCACGCACCAAGGATTCAAGGAGTTTGCATACTGCTGCTGTAAGGCTGACAGGCCTATAGTTTCGATGATGATCATGATGCAGATTACAAAAGATACAAAACTTAACTTCCAACTAAGCAGAACCTCATATTAAATTGTTATGCATAATTTGAAAATAAACCCCGGTTGTACGCATATTAAGTTCAATGCTTATAATCTATAGTCTTCAGTGTTTTTTCTAGAAAAATATAGTATGATGCTCTGTCAGATTTCCTTCCCATTTTCTCTTATATTGTAGCAAACTGTTCAAAAAGTCTAGATTTAGATGTAGAAGTAGCTGAGGGGGCTGCAGCACCCCGAGGCTCCACTAGTTTTATAAAAACCTTCATAACACACAAGGGGACGGGTAATAACCGGAAAAGCATGACATGGGACCTTTAAGATAAGTTCATTCGTTTGCCTTAATTGTTTTGAAAGCAAACCAAATACTTCCAACTTTAGCTGTCAAATTGTCCCTCAACTTGTATCCATGTCATGCTCTTCATCTCTCTATCTGGCTATGTTGTAAATATATTTAATTGGATTAAAATGTATCAACTGCTGAGGTACATGTCTTGTAGCAGGAGAGAAAACCACATTAGGTCTGATTAGGGCTCTGCAAAGGGTGCGGAAAGAGAAAGGAATGCCTTTACATTTCATTTGGAGGAGAAATGCTGATGCGGTGGTAAACGAATGCAGACGAAAAGCCGGAGAAAAGAGTGAAATAATGATCACAGTCTTGACTTGGTTCACAGACAGATTTTTGTGGTCACCCAGCAGCGTTACAGAAGTAATTCCCAGTTTCGGCTCCTTTGCCCAAATGTTTTCCTATCACCGCTCTTACACTTGCATTTTATAGGGCTCCTATTCTGTGGCGCTGGCTTGTGTTTAATTCCTTTAAATGGGCTGATGTAGAGGAAATTATTGAAATGAACTGGAAACAGGTTGATCAATGTTTAGAGCGTTGCATATTCGTTTTTGTTGAGGTGATGAGGCTAGTAAATCATCAAACACACTCTTTAGTGATGAGGCGATTTACGATTATTTGACTGCAGCACTATGGGGACATAGTGAAACAAATTGTGCTGAATATATAAAGTTTTTTTTTTAAAGAGTTAACGTGAGGCTTCAGTTTTCCAATTGACTTCCTTTTTACTATTTTATAGATGAATGCAATATTGTATGATTTGTAAACCTGAGGTGATGATGGTAGTTAATCCTAGTAATGACAGGCTCTTTAGTGATTTAGCAATTTAAGGTTATATGACTGATTTTAAGATAAGAAAAGGTGCCAACTAAGGAAACTAGCCCTCAGAGAGCATTACCACTCCCAGTACAAATAGTAGACTATAAAATCAGTACCTCATACACTATGCAAATCATCATCACGAGGGAAAGATTCTTTGCTTTAAGCCTCTTAATGACAGCAACTCTGGGCCTTGAGCCAGAAGTTATGACTGATGGAGAGGGTTGTCTCCTCAGCTGCCCCTGTACCCACTGAGAGAACAAGCTAAAGAAGTAGAGGCCAAATATAGAAGGCTATTTCTCACCCTAGGTTGATGGATTACTCTAAAGCCAAACTATGTACCGTGCCCAAAAGGGTAACAATGTAATGGAATAGGTATCTGTTGTCATACCCAGTAACTGCACCTTTTTTCACCTTTTTATCTTGGCACGTCGCATTGCAATACTTTTCTTCTGCACATGGAGATCATTGTGAGACTCCCAGTTCTGGAAATGAATAAGACCTGGAGCAAATTGTGTCAGAAGCCAACAAAGCTGGTGGCGTTTGTTTTGAAGGCTGTCTGCTCCCAACTCATGCAGTCCGCTTAGCTGGGTTTTGTGTTCTTTGGATCCAAGTCCAACCAGATGTTTCTCTTTGAGCCACTGAAACTGATAGCTCATGACGCAGTGTCATTTTTCACCGCCGTATCTCTCCGCTCTACTCAACACCCACATAATGCCTCATTTCTGGAAGCGGAATCAATACGCATTTTAAAGTAATATTCTCAGAGAATAATTTTTCGGTGTGCCGGCTGACATCTTTAAACTGTCTGAAAGCGATCTTTCAAAAGCAAAGCCTGTGTGGGAGGATTTGGCTGTGAGTGGGGAAAATGAGAATCAAAAGGAGCAGAGATCAATATGATTTTGAATCAAACAACATAACAGTAATTCCTGCTTGTCTGTTTGCAGCAAACTCAAAACTGAACGGCTTGTGTGGGGGAGGTCTTTTTCTCTCTTTATATTCCCTATAGCTCCACAATTCATAATATGAAACACTGGTGCTAAGATATTGTTCACACAGTTTGAGGTAACGATTGACCTTGTTAATTAAATGAGAACAGCCACTATCGCATGGCATTGACCTGTTAAAGATCGCATACAAAGTTACACATTGAACCACACAAATCAATACTTGGCTGAGGAAGATAAAAAATTGCTTGATGAAACGGTTTTGTTTGGTTTCCTATCCACAACTTCCCACTCCCACTGTTGAGTGGCCACAATGGTATGTTTGTCTCTCTTTTCAACACTATGGATTTATAGATGCCTCGGCATTGTAAATCATCCTGGAAATCAAGCATCCGCATGCTCGGTATCTCCCACTGCGGCCAGAAATGCCTCCGTTTTTCCCAGAAAACGTTGTTGTCCAGCGTTAAATCAAGAAGCTTGTCTGATCAGAATGAAGTTCAAAGCCGTGCTCACCACAACAATACACAGAGTTAAAGGTCCCAACAGATGCTGCCTCTCTTCTGAACAACAAGAAAAAAACATTGACACAAGTGACCCGTGTATCTGCTCTATTAGGACCTTTTGAAATAGTTGGTATAGCTTTCTAAAAATAAATGACATGGATATCCTTTAAACAATGCTGCACAAGTGGCTCCTATCTGCCTGTTGATCAGAGTAGGTTTCATTCTCCCATCAATTCTTGTCAAGTCCAGTTTCTTTTACAGGACCACAGCTGTGAACTTGTTTCAGTCAAAAACAAATCCAGGAAACAAAATAAATAAAACTCAAAAGCACCTCGACATACACTCTAAAATAAACAAACATTTTCTAATACCTGAAATTATGTTATCATGGCTAATAGTCACTGTTGTTAAAAATGATGTGACCCCTTTTCCATTATGGTGTTTTCTAATCTGATATAATTAGAATCAGAAATCCTATATTGGTTCCACAGTTAGGACCTTTACGTTGTTACAGCTAAGAGGACAGTGCATGTAAGGACATACTAAAAAAGTAGACATAAAGAGGCTCGCAAATTGTTGATTAAATAAAAATACCAAGTAGGACACGATAAGTAGTACATATAACTGTAATTAAGTAGGAACCAGTAATAACCCAAGTAAATGGTAAGATGTTGCCTGGTGTTGTTTTTAAAGCAACGCTCTTCCAGTATAAGTAGTGCAACAAAATAAGCAACCAGTAGTAATAAGAGATGGCAAAAGAAAAATAGGGAAAAAGGCTGAACAGACTATGTTTTGTCGTAAGACTAGAACATTGTTGGCTCCGCCCCCTCCCATTGGGTCAAGTTCATGCCCCAGCACTTGTAGCCGTCTTGGTGCGCCGTCTGTCTGACGGTGTCAAGGTCGAGATGGTGTCTGGGCCCAGAGAGCATTTAACAAGGAGACAGTACTTACAGGGCCATGCCACTACTGCTAATGTTAACAGCAGATGTTTTACGGTCCAAGTGAACTGCTTCATGTAAACAGGCACAGCACAGACTGAGAACAGGTGATATATAAAACATTCTTTAATGTCTGATCCGTATTCCCCGACTTCAAACAAATGGATCAACTTTTCTGACTGAGTGGTTTAACTGAAACAACATCTGAATATCTGACACATGTTTAATCCTCTTTGTCTTTTGTCTTCACAGTGACTTTGTAAACTTATTTTTACTTTTTTCTGTGGGGCTGTTTGTCACAAACAAGCTGGGGTTCTCACATAAATTATTGCATTATTTGATGACAAATCAAACATTAAACTGTTTTATAGGAATGGGTTGAGAGCAATACAAGTTCTTTTTTATTTATTTTTGAGGTTTGCCCCTAAATGACCCCACCCAACCTCAGGAGACCTAAACACAATCTTTGAGGACTTCAATGTTTAAACAAACATGCCCAAAGTGTTCCTCCCTGCGTTTTGGAACAGTTATTCAAGAACAAGTACAAACTCAGAGATTTGTGAGGTTGTTTTGTTTTGACATGCAGTCTTTTGTGACTTTAAATATAGCCGAGCACCCAAATCCCCGACATTGTTCTGTTGACTGGCATGCTGCCATGCTTTTGGAGGCATAGCGCTCAGAGCTTCAATTTGGACTGAATCCGGTCCGAGTTCATCTCACTGTGTCATCCACCAGACACGGAGATGACTCACTGCACAACTGGAATCTAACGGGCTGCGGTGTCTGGTGTCCCATGTGTTCGAGAATATCCAATCAATGTCAGGAAAACAAAGTAAAGCACAAATTACCCCCGAACAACTGGACCTGTGAGATGTAAGTGCAGAGAGAAAGAAATGTGCGTAGGCCCCTGAGAGTGATTAACATAACTGTAAAAAAGGATTTGCCATTAACTCACATTTCCTCTGCATTATTGATGAAATCAAATTAACATTAATTGCATTTTTGGTATTTATTATACTTAGTATGTTTCATAGATATCCTCTATGATGTTTCCATGTCAAAGGAACACAAAATCAGATGGGATATTCCTGCAGTGCCCGATACAGACAGATCTTTTAACTCTGGGCATGTCCGCGTCAACCTCCTAAAACAATAAAGGCTTGAATTACATTTGTTTTCACACATGTTAATCTCTGCTTGTAAAAGTTACACAAGTCCAAGGAGGTGTGCTCACACAAAAATTCCTCAGTTAGATTGTCAGACGGCGAGTGCGTGGCTGGACTGAGTGAAATTAATGAAGTCTGTAATGCGTTATCAAAGACGGGAACTCGATATCTGTGGCGGGGAACCCCACCTGTTTATGGGGAGACGCACTTGGTCACACACACATGCATACACGTACACACACATAACAGTCTGCCAGACCAAAGACGTGCAGGTGGGGTTCAAATTCTCCCCCAATGGCAGAACAACAGGTGGATAGGCATTCTTTTATGATGTCTGCCCTCTCCATGTGTAGTTTTCAAGGCGAGCAACATGAGATGTCAGAATTGGAGGACTGGAGGAAACATACCTTTTATTGAGTGAAATGTTCACATCCCAGATGGAGCTTAGCTCTATTTAGATCATCTGTACGAGTCAGTTATTATCTTGATACAGATAGAGGTCAAGTTTTGCCGACTCAGCTTCTGAATAAAACAATGATGCAGCACAGTTAATCAAAGTTTTAACATTTTAAACACTTTCTTCCCTAAAGTGTCATTTAGATGTAGGACTTACCCAGAAAGCCCCGTGTACGTTAAAAGTTTTGCTTTTTAAGTCATGACAAATAACTTGTTTCCAATGACCTGTGGTTCGGCTAGGCGAGTAACAACAAGAGAAAGGCAAAAGCTAATCAAATAATATTGTTTTACATTTAGGGAAATGTCAGAAATGTATTTTTCTATATTACATTGTTTTCTTGCAAAGATTTGAACGGGAAGATCACCCTTATGTTGTTAAGCTAAATGCAAAGCTACATTAGAGCAAGCATGCAATTAGCATAGCTTAGCATAAAGACTGTCCAGAATCAGTTACTTCCTCGAGTATGAATTGATTGCCTGGAAAAGGAGTAGGCCTAGTAGTATTAAATATAGCTGAGAAAATGGTTTTCTAGGAAAAGACAGAACAGCTTACTTCACCAGAACATTTGAGTCCACGTACAGAGAATCATATAAGTACTTGCTGGCTCTTTGTCAGCCAATAGATGAGTGTAGGAAGGGGTTTAAGACTATACTGGCAAACATTGATTGGAGAATGGATCTCACTATTTAACATAGTATACTGAATCATATCTGCCTCTCTCTGCCATGGTGGATTACTGAAATATGTCTTCTACATGCAGGGGATGTGACTAGCTTAAAACTAGTGGCAGAGGGAAACCTGGTTTGTAGGTCATTACTTACTGTTTTGTTGTTTAAATGTTTGATGAATGTCAGGGGAAGTGCTCAGTTACCGGGACATATTTCATATTAAATACCCATGAAGGATCAGCCTCCTTTAAATCAAATTATCCAAAGTACATTTTATGAACTGCCATTTCTTTATGATTTAATGATCTTCCCATTTCCATGTAAGGGGCCATTAACCTAATCTGATGGTAAACCTTCCTGGTTATTCGCCACACGGCAGCCATAGTGAGCCAAATGGCAGAAAATATGGAACACTTCACTGAGCAGCCAAAGTGAAGCTAACACCTCTCCAAACCACTTGAAAAATAGCACTACATTTCCACTTCACATGCATGCAGAATATCAAGCCATACATAGGCTCATCTCTTTAGCTAATAAGTCTGAAGTGACTTGTTAATCTACAGAATTTGAAAGATTTATTTGCACTACAAACCTTTATCGGCAAGACTTTTTAGTCTTGAAAAATGCATCTAACTTTTATAATTCTTAGATAGTACATGTTCAGTTTGCTCCTTTTTCAGTGTCATTGAAACAACACAGGCTAATAAATACATTAAATCAACATAAACGCTATAATGTATGCTGGATAAACCAAGGATTGTACTTCTCTCCAATCAAAATGCTCCACAAACCACAATAAGGTTTTATCGATATTTCTCATTAGTATACCTTATTATTAAAGTTTTCGATAGTATGTAGCTACCAGAGATGAGTGACAAAGCTTGCCAGCTTCAGTTCATGTTTCACTTGAAAGAAATGTTTATGCCAATTTTGAGTTATACATTTTGTAAGCTAACTTGCAACAACAGCTGCATCAATTCCATATATTGTGTTTCCTCTTTAACTTTTCTGTTGGCACCCCAAACTCCCTGAACTCCATCATTAAGGTAAATGCTCAAAGATAATTCTGCAGCTGCAGGGAGTGCTGATTTGACACAGAAACAGGGCCAATGAAAACTCCAACTCTGAAACCCAAAGGAAAATAAAACACACTCTTTCAACACAGTAATACTCACACTACATGTCATTAAGAAGCTTAACAATTTTGGAAACCATATTTCAGTTGCAATAGTCCATCTGATACTTGTGGCGTTGCACACACACACATTTCACTGCTAAAGAGTTCTTGTGATTTACTCACTGGAACACACACATCCATTTGTTCTTTATCTCCTAAATGTAGCCAAAGCGGACTCATTTCACACTTCTTTAAAGCGTGAGTTATTGTGATCATGTGCCACGACAGATCATTTCACTTCAGTTTTGATAAAGCAGTCTGCACTTTCAATCTGTTACTTTAGACGTCCGAATTGTGCTTTTTCTCTCCTCACTAGAATCACAAATATATCCGTTTTTTTTACTTTTGTATTATGTACAAATTCAGGGAACATATTGTGGTCTTCTCTCGACAACTTTCACAGACAATTTATCAATTTTACTCCTGAAATTGAAACCCAACCACCTCAGTAAAGCCTTGTCATCGCCAAGGTCATCAGGCAGTGAACTATGTTTTCCAACCGAAGCGTTTCATCATCATCTTTTCCAAACACCCCCACAGCTCTGCATTTTCCATCCCCCTGAACTGTGGAGCACGCACTAATACTCCGCTCTCATCATATTATGTCCTTTGAGTCCATCTATATATAGCAGGTCCTAAATCACTGTACAGAAGTGCTAATCATTTTCAGTGCATGGAGTCCAGTGTATAGTAAGATCAAAGTTAAGCTCAATCGTAACAGGAATGTTTTCCCCCCTGAGCTATTATTAGCTTCTCCTTGCTAACTATCTGCCTTTTGGACTTGATTGGAGATTAGCACTGTTTTCATTCTGGCAATGAGTAAACATCCTTCCATTTATTTTGAACCTCTGAATCCCAGTTGCGTGGACACCTGCTATTTTTGGCAGCATATGGTGATGGGTGTTCTAAAGAGAGACGGTCTTGTTTTACACGCTGATCAGAACCTATAAATAATAAACCGCGTGTGTTGGGAAGGCGGGGGGTATGTACGTCGCCCGTGTATATGCATTTCGCGAGTAAGGGTGTGTATTTGTGTATACCTATGTGAGGCACAAGTGAGTGTTGAAGCGTAACAACATATACAGTTTCCACTTGAGGGGAAACTGTATATGTTGATCGTGCAGTGTCAGTTTGTTGGGGGTAAGAGTTGGTGATGATACATTTTCTAGGTCATTAGCTACTTTACTCTGTTAACTAGTAAAACAAATGAGTAATCATATTGAAATGTCCCTCTTTAGTGACTATGAAGCATATTTCTGCTATCAAGTTCAAACATATAGATTGTTCATTTGACTATTTTACTAAAATAAGTACATAAGCTTATCTCATTTGTACAAAACATATCTTAAATTGCCTTTTTTCTCAATGAACAATATTTTGTATGCATGACATCTGCTTGTTGACTTTCTGACCACTCCCCAATCACTTGCTGAGGCATCAATAATGAAGTCATGTTGCCACACTGAAATAAATAACTTTGAATGTTGCCATAAGCCATGATCTGCTAAAAATGATCAGATAAAAAAAAAAATTTGACCTCACTGACCTTTCGCAAATTGAGGGTTATCACTAGACATGACTAGCCAAAGGCTGGTGGAAGAAACATTTAATCATTTCTCAAAAATTCATTATTTAATTGATTTTCAATGTACCAATGACAATTAAAGTGAGCTGTCTAATGTTACCCACGCTGCTTATAGTGGGAGCAGGCGAGCCCCGGCCTGACAGCTGGTCAGTTCAGGCCTGTGAAGGTTATGATCACAGACTGATTTCCATCTCACCACTCACCCTCTCACCACAGCCCGAGACCCCTGCTCAGACCTCCAGACAGCTGGACCCTGGTTCTGGTTTCATTTCTAGTTTGGTTATTACCACGACAAACTGCAGTTAGTTGTCACGTATTTAAAGTTGTCCGTTGATCATGCAACATGTCCCGATATGTCTCTGCCTAAATGCCACCACACACTTACCATAGTTAGCAAGTCATTATGATAGTAACACTTGTTACACAGCAATAATCTGAAAGCAGATAAGTACGGAGAAGCAAAGAGCAAAGCCTGATCCTTCTTTTTCTTTTTATGAGTAGTGTCGATTTTTTTTGTTAGCGCCCTTCCCCCTCCTCTTTTCTCCCCCCCCTTCCTTCTTCTTTCTCCAATGCTTTCCTTTGCCCCTTCACGCCAGCTGTGGTCTGCACAAAAACTGATTTTCAGAGTGTTAACCACCATGTTCTTCCTGCCGACGGCAGGATTTCATTTGCAGAGCACAGGGGGCCAATATCTAGGGTAATTCCCAGGGTTTAGTGCCACTGATCTCTTCCCAGCTCACCTTGGGGAGAAAAAATTAAAGCGGCGATAAGGCCTTACCCTGCCCAGCAGCGTGTTCACTCTGCTGCCCGCTGCCTCTCTGCTGTCGGCTACCAGAGGCTCTCAGATAACACCTGGTCAGTCTCATATGCACCGTCTGTACGTATCTGTACACAAACTTAAAGTAATATCACAGAGAAAGTAAGAGCAAGGTTTGACATCCTTATGACTTCATGTAAAAATGGGTTTTCATTTGCTTCAGGATATGAATAGTAACTAATGTTGCTGAGATTGCAGGGTTATAAAAAAATACTAATTGTTTGTGTTCCCTAAATAAGCCATTGCTATTCTTTTTGTTACTTTAACATACTATGTTGTACGAGGGAGATTGAAAAGATAGGATGATTTGAACAAATGAGAACCTATGGTTTAAAAATGTGATGAATTCATTCAATCATTGTTAAAGAGTCACAAGAAATTACTTTACTTTTAATTCACATACTACTTTGCTTGTCTTTTTATCAGTGTTCATTATTGCACAAATACTGTTTGTGTCTTTATACTGCAGTTAACTCATTACTATACTAAAATATAGAATAACACTTTCTGTGGTTATTTCTTCCACACCGATATCTGTGCTATGAGATTTCAGTGTTATCTGTAAATAAAGGATCTTTGTCTATCTTCACTATTTGAAGTAACCCTAATATGGTGAGTCACTCCATGATCGCGGGGGGGGGGGGGTGACATCCAGTCAATTCTGCCTGTGTATTTCAATCTTCCTAGGAGCAAAATTACTTTTCTACTGTTTAATAAAAACCTATGACTTGGATAAATGTCATTCCCTGTGAATATCATTTCTTCAAAAACCTAATTTAATTTAAAAATGTGTTAAACCTCGCAGCATCCCATTCACAGAAGAGGAAAGACACATTAACAAATGAAATGTCAAAAGACTAATTCACTTTTTTACAATTCAATCAAAATGAGAACGGATGTGATTTCCATGTATGTTAAATGGAAAGTCAAATTGGTTACGGTGGCTTCTTATGAAGAAATTAAAAAGAAAAGTTTCTTCTAGGTTTTTGGGTTGGTGGTCTTTCCAAGGGCATCGCTCTGATGGGAGCAATTAAAAGTCTTGTTAACCGTCAGGCTCAGCAGACTGGAAGTGGAAAATAAAGAGTAGCAGGAAACACACGCTTTATGGCCTCCTTCATTCACTTTAAACCCAAAAGGAATGAAAGAGGTGGGGAAATATATAAAATATCTCAATCTAGTTTCTTTTAAATCCATCTTTGAATGCAAACACTACACGGACTCACAGTTTATTCCCTCTCACTGGGAGTGGGGGGTCCCGGAAAACAATCTATTTCTGCACATCAGGAGGGACTTGTGGATTTAAGTGAAACCAAATGAGCTGATGTCTTCCTGACTAAATGCATGAGTTATTGTTCTTTAAAAAGTGCATCACATAATGCTCCCTCTCTCTCTCTCGCTCATACATGACATGACTGTTGGTTTGACATTTCACCATAAGGAGCGCCTGGCAATGTGTTTCCAATCGACGGAAGATGTGAAGCCCACAATGGGACATGCATGCTGCTCTTTGAAATGATGCACCAGTTGGAAAACATAAACAAATGTTTGCCACCAAGCACGTCAAATGCCACCGCACACCCCTCCCCGCCCACCCCCGCTCTCCAGAAAGCCACAGCCTCACATGTGACGCATTACCAGGGAGGCAGAAAACATGTTTTTGGAATTAAACTATTAAGGGCCCTTTCAAACAAGATACATTTCCTAATTGGCTCCTTTCACAACATTTACATATTGCCTATCTTTTTCTTTTTTTCTGGGTGTTGTTGGTTTGTTGGGTGTCAAGTAGAAGTGTCCCATGGAGGTAAAGTTTATGTGAAGCAGCCTGGCAGAGAATCACGGCAGGACAGAACCACACTGGGAGAAAAAGAGCGCCGTGTCGACACATGAAGCAAAACAAACAGTCTGACTTCTAAGCTTTGGCAGACCCTGCTGACGGGTCCCTTGGTTTCTCAGCTTTCGTCCTTCATGCCTTTTAAGCCTTTTATTTGGTTTTTTCTACTGGCACTCTTGTTTTTTTTCTTTTGGTGTGTGTGTGTGTGTGTTTCATTAATCCCCAGAGGCATATACTTGGAAAGAGAAGGTTAGAAAGAGGCATACGAGGCACAGTAGAAGGTCCTTAGATGTTATATCACCTATTATCTTCCATTAGAAGACATGTGCACATGCACAATTCTAGTGTAACAATACACATAGCCGAAGTGTAATGATACCATCATAATGGACTATTCCTGCCGAACCCAAAATAGCTTCACACCGCACTTTAACAACTCCTCACTTTCGCTGTCAACTTGAGCAAACACAGACGTCACGACTATCTGAGGAGTCGTCCCTTCCCCTCTCCCCATTCCTGAGATCCTGCTAGTGCTGCCGCTGCAGAGAAACTCAATCTATTGTTTGATGTGGACAGACAGATTGTCTTCCAAAGATTGCCAAATACTTTGTGTAAACAACCCCCATTTTAACCTTCCTTAAAGTGTGACTTAATAAAGATGAAAACGCGAGGTGTCCGTTTCGCCCCTCGCTGGGGAGGCTGAATGAAAACCACATGCGTAAATACAGCCCGGTGCGTGGCGCTAAGTGTGCGCATGAGAGAAGAAACAGTAATCAGATTGGTTTCCTGTGACAAACAATAACATTTATTTTAAAGCAGCAGCATTTTTCTCAGGCAGAGGCAGTAGCTCCCATGGTAATCAGAGCCAGACATGTCTTGGCTCCGGGATGTTGCTACCTTTGTGCTATGGGGCACGCTGGGGGTCACATTAGCACCGCTGTACGACAAGGTGGTAAGAATAGCTTTTGTTTGGAAGAGGATTCAGGGAGAGAGGTTATTGATTATTATTCTAGATACAACTAATACATCTTGTTGCACGTTACATAAACAAAAGCCCAACCACTTGTTGACGCCTGGCCCTGAAGTTGGACACTCAATTGCGCTTTGTTATCTTAAATTGTTGGTCTTACTTTATTTTTGCCTTTTTAATGCGTTGTAAATGTGCCAAAAAAAAGAGAAAATTGGAAAAAATATCAATCACAAAGCTCAAATATCGATATATGTATTGGCCTCAAACATCTGTATTAGTCAGGCGCTAGTGACAAGATATGGTCATCAAATACAAATATTTTTCAGTCCTAATCTCCTAATATAAAACAATTAATTAAAAACTATTACAAACTTGAATTGTAAGTTTGTAATGCGTTTTCTTTTAAACATTAAAAGCCGATTTTCTAAAGTTATCTGTAAAGGCACAAGTAATTGAACTGAATTTCACTTTTATTATAATTTGTGTGTGCATACATCACATACCATGCTCATTAATGTTGGTTTTAGCCATAACGCCTAGTGACAAGCTGCATAAAAGCTCAACATATTGAGAAAAAGAGGAAATATTCGAATATTTTACTTCCTGTATAATGTTTTACTTTCCCCAGCCCCTATGCAAATCTACTTTAATTATTTAATGTGGAAGCTTATCCCAGTTTCCCTCCATTTTCATAATGAGTGATAGCTTTGGTGCCCCATGTAGCTCAGCTTAACTGTGATCAAGTGGAGGCCCGTGGGAGCTCTCAGCATGCTTACAGTCCCCTAACAGACGAACGCGCCGGCGATGATGGATCACACGGTTTTCATCACAAACTCATAGGAGTGTCTGCTCGCGTCAACTTAAGGGCTTCTGACCTAAGAGCTCCCCCCTGTTGGGGTGATTTTAGTTGGACAAATTTCCCCTCCTACAGGCTCTCTGCCGGCTGCGAGGGGAGCGGCTGCAGGACTCATCTGCCTCTTATTACGCTCCCAAATTGAGTGCGTACACAGTGGATGTGTTAATGGATAGAAATGCAGTGCGGGGACATGGCGTGCAGGGCTGGTAAAGAGACACTTCTCCTATAACCCGCAGGCCTGCTAGGGCAGCAAGAACTCTCAGTTTATCTCTGCTATTATGTCTCGTGTTATGTTTCTTCACAGAGGATGGAAACTCAGATGTTTCTGTGTTATCTATTTACATGCTGCATATGGGAGTGTTTCCCGTAGAGACAACTTAAGAACTTCAGAAATGTATGGTATTCGCCTTCTTACTTTTACTTTTGCGGCTCACTGATGTGACTTAGAATTACACACCAAATGCTAAAGTTAACCTAAGATAGCTAAGCCACAACTTTACTGCTGAACATAATCACCACAACCATCAAAGGTCAACTGATCCCTAAAGAAAGTTTGTAAATGAACAATGTCCACAAGAAAAGGGGTAGATATGACATTTTGGTTTGGTCTGGAAATGACCGTTTTAAAGGACACTGAATTCTGTATATTTTACAAGTAGTCAGAGTAAATGTTCTATTTTGGAATCTACTTGCTAATTTAGTGTGAGGATGAGAAAATGAGTTTCACACGCTGCACATAAGTGGGTGAGGATAGCATTGCAAAGGCTGTTAGCGGCAGGCGAGTGAGAGCGAGCTGCGTCCAGCATGAAGAGCAGTCTCATGGCAACAGGCAGTGCCAGTTGTTTGATACTGTAGCCTGGCATGACGAGTGCCTTTCTGAGCCCACAATGGATCATGCATGACCACAACACTTAAATATAGAAGCCCAGGCAGCACAACGGCAACTCCTCTAGCTGAGGGTAGGCTTCATTGCAAAATGATGATTATGAAATCATTCTCATTGGCAGTTGTAATGTCTTCGAGGAATCTGGAGGTCCTTTGTCTAGTCTGGGAAAATAACATTGTGAGGGTGTCAACATTGTTAGGAATTTAATATTACATTTTAATTCATGGGGAACTTCACAGTATGAAAGATTTGGGTGTGACCACACAGGGAGGGTGTAATGAAAGTGGTTTTGCATTATGAGTTGTTTTACTCATATTAGGAAACATATGTTGGCTTCTGATGAGCCATAGTTACCGTTCTTTTACACTTCTTAACACACAGCAGTATCAATCTTATTATACCTCTCTGCTAGAAAAATAACAAATATATTTTCTTAAATATTCCTATACTTTTCCTGCAATACACCATCTGTTGGAATGATTTGTATTAGATAAGTAAAACAAATTAAAATTGTACTTTTATCTTCTTTTATATTAATGCTATTTCGAAATACATGTGAATCTTGCCGACACAAACTTGTATCACTCTGACTTTCTACCACTTAGATGACTTAAAGCCTTGTAAACAGGTAAACCATTACTACCCTAGCTTCGAGGCCAGGGTTGGGATGTCGA
This sequence comes from Notothenia coriiceps, assembly GCF_000735185.1. Taxonomy (NCBI): domain Eukaryota; kingdom Metazoa; phylum Chordata; class Actinopteri; order Perciformes; family Nototheniidae; genus Notothenia; species Notothenia coriiceps. The sequence goes on along the minus strand of NW_011369493.1, from coordinate 496,980 downwards.
TGCTTGATTCAGGGCTAAGCCTCTTCACTTTACCCAGCAGTAGGAAGCAACACCCAGGACATTACTCTGGTATAGAGTAACTGCAGTATTTATTCTTAGTCAATCTGAAACCTACACTGTACATTTACTACCTCTTGACAACTTATCTGATCATTTCTTCTCTGCTCCGATAGCCAACACCTGTCTCTCTTTCTCTCACTCGACCACACTTGCTTTGCACACATGCACTACTACCCACGTTATATGTCAACATGTGGATTGCACTTTAAGCTGGTCATGGCCATTTGTACACCATATAACTGGTTTCTTTATCTTCTTCGGTTCGCCTAGTCACATGCAGCATGCGAAGCTCATGGGCCAGGATGCCAACCATCTGGTTAGTGTGTACCATACAAAAAAAGTTTTGTTAAATTACATCACAATATAAATTCAAATTTGATTAAATGTCCATGCTAAGTTAGTATCGTGAACCACCCTCTTAACTTCACAGGAAAAGGAACAGTATAGGAACAAACTATATATTAATTTAAGTTATTTTCAGTAATGTGAACATCTTTTTTCTAAAACCAACTGATATTTATTGGACAATCAAGCAGAATTTAGCCAACTATCCAAACTAACCAATGCAACATGCTAAACCCTCCACTAAATAAAATCTATAGGGATATTGGGATACATTTGTCAAACTGTTTTCTTCTCACTCTTAACCAAAAGCTGTGTCAAAAAGACCCACTTTTACAAATAAAAGACAATCAAACATCAAATGTTCTGGTATTCAGTTGATGGAGTGAGAAATAGAGGAGGGGGAGAGGATTAGAAACAGCTTTGAGTGCAAATTGAATTAGCCCTTTTGAGATGACTTGGTGTAAGAAATGAAATGTCATCCTCGCCCGTGCAGGCAGAAATGCAAAACATGTGAATGTGAAGAGAGATCTTTTTTTCGCTGCTCTCTTTTTTATGTATGCTGGCTCTTTTTACTGTACTTTTTAAGATGTGTCAGGCATAAATCATCAGAGCAAGGATGAGAACCAGCCGTCTGAAGCTGCTCGAGACACTCGGGGACGAACACACTCATGCTGTGCTGTACGGTGAGTCGGACAGATGTTTTCAAATCGTGTGTCACAGCTTTTAACCCTGCTTGGACTAATTACCTCCCGCGGCTCCCACCAACAAGAAACACAGTTCACAAGAATGATTCATCATTTAGAAACGATTAAAGCAAACCACAATTCCTAAGTGTTTAGGAAAGAAATAAGTGTTAAAGGTATGTGTCTAGAAATGTCCATTTTATATCCAAGTAACTTAATAGGATTAGTCTGTATCCTAACTGCTGTATTAATAGTGGAATAGAAAGAAATGTAACTTTTACAATCCAAGAAATGAACTACGAATGCAAAAATCATTAGTTCTCTGCTAAGGACACTTGTATTGGAGTCATAATCCACCAGTAAACCTTGATCTCCAACTAAAGGGTGTTTTAGTGAGCTGCAGCTTAAGTGTGCAGCTTGTAGACAAAGTGATCGTGTTTCACTGAGGCATTAGCTGTTCTGTCACTATTTTTATAGACACAGAATCTCAACCTATCTTAACCTACAATAGAAGTTATGTGCAGCTCCCTGGTGCTGGATCTGAAGTTGATATGCAAGGCCTCACCGTAGAAATACTGTGGGGAGCAGACGAGTGGAAAAGGCTGGGTTTCTCTGCTCGCCTGGCTCCTGCAGCGCTGCCGTTGGATCTGACACCAGAAACACACTCCAAATTGTGGATACTTTTTCCAAAACGTTGGGTTTTCGGTGAGAACACACAGACTCGAGTCATAACAGCGCGGATCATGTAGCAAAAATCTGTGTTCTGCGGTCCTGCTGATGCAGCTCACATTTCAAGAAGAATACCAATCTACCATATATTCAGTTGAATTTGTTTTTATTTAGTAAATGTCTGACATTTGTGAGAAAACTTTGCCAGATGTGTCAAAAATAAGAGACACATAACAATTTTCTGAACACCGACTGCTACTACGATCAGGGCCTCTGATGTCATACAAGTCCATACAAGGGATGTTAGACCGTTTCTAACAAGCCCTCTAGTCCCTTGACTCAAGTATAAAATATGATTCATGCTCTTAACTATGTATAATAACTTTAAGTCAAACGTTTTGAATTAACTTTCGGGATTCAAATGGAGCAGATTGTGACTAATCACTGACCAATACACTTCTTTAAACTGAGGTGCTGACATTTAAGGGAACATTGTTTGTGCCATAACGTAAAGAAGCATACTGTCCATGTTTTTTGTGCAGATTCTTTAAAGTATGTTTCAATGTTATGATTAGCTTGTTAATACATATTTAATTTAGGCACCTTATCTGATTGATATGTGTTTACCCTCACTGTTGTTCATTACAATGTGTGAAGCATCTATCAAATAAAACTTGCCTCGCTTACTTTCTTTTCAGCGAGAGAAATAATTTAACATGTTTTTAATTGGATCTCTATGGAGCCACATACTTTCTTGGAGCCAGCATCTATAAGCCACCAGTGGAGCTGCGTCTTTAGACACATCCACATTGGTCTTAGCTTTGCTTGTGATGATCGCTGATTAGTTTGTGCTTTTATACACAAGTCTTATTTTTCTTTCTATAGAAACCTTATATAGAATACTCAAAATCAAGCTTTTCATTACCAATGTAGATCCATGTTTATTGTTTTGTGACAGATATCAAGCGTAGATTCCACTCCACTTCCAGTTTTAGGTATTCTTGAATATCGTTCACAAAAGATTGCCGTTAGATACTAAAAAGGCTTTCTGAAAGTGCAGTCCTCGGCCAAAACCATATACATGATCTCATATTGGTACAAAATTGAACAATTATGTGTGTGAACGCCCATGATCTGATCTGTTAAATAATATGAAATGCTTTTGTGTTAGCCCTTCCACCAAGTTTCATGAAATCAAGGCCAGTATGTTTCCAACAATCTTCTTGACATATAGACAAACAAACCAAACTAACGTAAAATATAACCCTTGGCGGGAGTAAAGGATTGTTAAAGTTGAAGCATGTTTTTTTAAGCCCCTATACAGGCCTTAAAAACTAGATCCTAAATGTCCTGTTCCACAAATCAATAGTGTCTTTCATTAAACCCTTCCTTCTTTTAAAATGCCCACATTTATCAAACCCCACACCTCAACTTTGTGGTGTGGGACCCCGAGCCAAGCCAAGATAACCCTGATGACATCATCTGGGTTATTCTCTCAGAGCCACCAAAGAAGACATAAGACACAACTTCTACAGGCTCAGTAATACTCATAAGTAAACTACACTTCATCTCTAAAAACGTGGAGTGCCGTTTCATTTCATTTTTAACTTAATTTCTTTTTTTAAAACATCTTTGTGAATTCTATCATGTACTACTTTCTGAAGCCATATTTTAGAGTCAATACTCCCTGGTAGTGAGCTGTCACATTTGACCACTGATCCTGTTCAGTGAGGAAGTCTGATTGTTTTTATCTTGACATCCGCTACCTGTTGCTACAGTTAATTATTCTTACGTTTTTGGGATTAACTAGCCTGCAGTTATTTGACATTGTAGGCCATTTCATATATTACGCTTTTGTTGTTATACTTACAGCTGTGCCTCAGAGGTAAAGTCCTTCTTTATGTTGTGTTTCGACTGTCTTGTTCATTCCGATCCAATGTATTTCTAAGAACTGTAATGAATTTGTACTGGTAGTAAAGGTTTAAGAAGTAAGGCAGCTAATAGGATTTCACTTACAGTTCTGTCACTTTACTAAATCGTATCTGTGTGTATCGTGTGTGTGTGTGGGGAGCATTTTACCACAGATACAAGGCACATGCTATATGGTGATGATGGGTTTGAAACTAGGTTATCCATCACCGACCGTCTTGTGTCGGCGGGCTCCTGGCCAATACCACATCTATTATCAAGTTATAGTGATACAACAGGGAGAATAAAAGGGCTTTTTACCAACTACTACATTCAAAACGTATGGGTAGATGTGAGAGTCTGGCAGAGATACTAAAGCCTTCAGTTTGAAAAGACACAAACACAGGAATGTCTTCTGTTAAATGATCAAGTTGTCTATAGTGAAGCTTGATTATTACTGACTTCAAAAGCCCTATTTGACACAAAAATCTAAGAAAACAAATTGATAAACAGAGTTATTTTATTAAAACCATTAAATCCCAATCCTGACCATATTCTTTGTTTGGCTCTAATATGTTGCATAAAGCTGTTTAAATGGATACAAATGCATAATATTTTTAGAAAGATATACAACTGCATGCAAACTAGAAGCTGCACTGTAAAGAAGACTTATGTTTTCTTTGCAACCCGAGGCCGAAGAGAGATCCCACCGAGACTTGGCCAAAAGTGCTTTTTCGTATTGTAAATGAAGGAGAAGACTGTGGTTTTCAAAGCAAACCATTATGATAGTTAACATAGAACCACTTAAAAGGCCAGCTGCGGGAGTGACGTGAATAATAGTGTTTAATTTGTCTAATCTTAGCAGGAGCAGTGGGTGGCGTGGGTGGGGGGGTTAGCTGGTACCCTGCTGGCACTTGAAGAGAGCTGCTTCCACCACAATGTGGTGCAAATGCCCGAAATTACCGCTTGGCTGTGTTGCTGTTGTTTTTCTGTGCCGTTACCCTTTCATTTGTAGTTTGTCTGTTGTTAACATGTGTGTACAAAAGACAGACATGGTGGAAAAGTTAGTGCGGGGGGAAGTTTGCCACGTGCCAAGAAGAGTTGATGGAGGAGATGATTTTTCTGTTTCTGTTTCAAGGGCACTGTCATTTGCCCAGGCGCTATAAAATCCCCATAAATTAATAACTAAATAACATAACATAAATGAAGTTTTCAGATGTAGTTTGGAAAGTATTTGCAAGTTCCTCTGGCTCTCTTTGCATTAGCAGAGACTTTCACTTGGCGACGTTATATCGCTACATGTACTGTTATTTAAAATGCCCATAAAATTGTCTCCTTTTTGGAAGCAGGGTTCAATCTGGCCGCTCACAGTGTAAGTGGTTTAAAAAGTACAAAATAATGCAGATATCAACAGTTTTGCAAGTATTCGTCATCCAAGGACTGTGGTTTTTGCTGAGCTATATTTCCTTTATTTGATTTTCCTAACTGAATTCAGAGGTGCCGCCTCTTGTATTGCACCCGCCAGCTCTAAAGTTTAGCAGTGGAACATTTACTGCTGATTTTTATGCTGCTTGTTTTCAATTTGACACAGGTTCCTTTTTAAGAGACGGTCCTGGAGCCGAGACATCTCCTGCGATCCTCCTACCTCGACGTTGGTTTACGTTGGAACTGGAGATGTTGTTTTACCCTACAAGCAGCTAGATAGTCTTATACTATTTATTGTTATAATCCCTCTCTACACATTATAATTATGTGACAGAGCTAATACTTAGTGCGCTGAAATGTAAACTTGTGTGACATCAAATACATGTATTGGATTTCCGACGGGCTTCAAGAAAAAGGACCGTCTTTTAAGTGTTAAATTATAAACACTAATGTGCTCTGCAGATATTACAAAAACAAATCATGGTCACGAACGCCTAAAATAAAAAGGAGAAGGCACATGCTTGGCGTGTGAGTGTGTGTGGATCGCACCTAAATTAAACCATGTGGTCACCAAAAGTCCCTCATCACCCCCAGCACCCCCCTCTTTCTCCTCGTCCCTTCAGTCCAGGCCTCTCATTGACCTTCCAGGCGCTCATTGTCCCAAAGTGAGACTTGATTACTGGCCTAAGCCCTGTGAAGGTTCGCCTCAGTGGCCACAGCTGATCTTTTATACTAATTTCGGATTAATGCGGGGTCTGCAACACTGCGTAAACACAGCCACTGAGAAGGCCCCTGCCACACAGAGCTAAACATTAATCCTCCTTAATGCTGAGAGTCAACTTCCAGTCCTTATCAGAATTTGTCTTAATCTCTGCCTAGGCTGTACAAAACTCCACTGCTCAATAAGTAAAATGTAAACCACCAAACAACAAGTGAGCCCATGACCTGTGCTGGAATAGAAAAAACTGCACAAATGAGTGTTAAAGAATAAAAATTAAGCCTTACCTTGGAGATGTTAAGAAGCAGTCGTCCTTGTTTATAGAAAATGATGTAATTAACAGGATAATTAAATCTACCCTTTTTGCCTCATAAAACACAAATATTTACAGATTTATCTTGAGTTTTCTGTCTGCAAATTCTCAGTCTTTCCTTCTCGATTTCACACACTGCCACACGCATTTCAGCTACTTTCCCGACTCCCCGTCTCTCTTTCTTATTTTTCTCTCCCATGCCGTTACGAATCCACTGATGTGTGGTTTTTGACCATGTGGGTCCTAGTCCCTGTCTAGTCTGGTGCCCTTCCCTAGACTGCATGTGCTTCTCTGTAATTTTCTCAATATGAGATATGGGATATATTATTTCAGAAAATATCTATGCATGGCTCAGTTGCGATTTAAACACTTTGATTTATGACTGGATGTTTTTGTATCACCACCAATGGTATACTTACTGTATATTGAAGACTTTTCTTTTCTTAAAATACTCTCCTCTTTTACATGAAGTTAACTTACTAGGTGAATGCTTCAATCTTTTATTTTGTTCATTAGCCACACAAAAAGTATGCCCATAATGTAAACTGTGTTAAAAGTTAGGTTGTTGAAAAATATTAAATGTAATAGTATATTCCAAAAAGATTATTATTGTTCACACTTTTTTTTTACTTTTATTCTTTTTTTTGCAGAAGCAGTAACTGTTGACAGAAGCTAAGAGAGTAATTTTCTTAATTAGATTTCAGAGTTACTTTGAAAGGGAAAATATATACTTAATTCAAAATAAGGATCAATTTCCTGCTCCAAGGTCCTATTGGATAATGAGCTGCCAAGCCCTTTGGGTGAGGATCATTACGCCGAGGCACCGGAGGGAACGAGGCGACTAATCTCTCTGTAGCCCGGTCCAACTGTGTGGACTGGACCGTGTACATGTCAAGCTGGCAAATGTAAACACAGTCGGCTGGTGGAAATAAGGATGCCGCATAATAATAAAGTTTGAAGTTATTTCCAAAGTGAAAAAACAGAAAAGCATGGAGAGTGGGGAATGCCATGCAGTAGATACAGGGCCTTAAAGGACCCGCTGTTTAAAGTGACTTTTCACTTTTGCACGCCGCAGCCTGGGTGAGACTCTGTTGACTTTTACAGTCTCTTTTTGGCCACACTCTACTTTGCAAAACTAAATGATCCCACTCTGAGGTTTTGGGAAAGAGCTTTTAATTTAACGGTTGCATTTGGCAAGAATCCTCATCACTCTGAAAATTCATCACTCTGAATCTTCTATTTTCTTCTACACATGAAGATTCTTCTCGCTGCCCTGTAATTATGCTGGTGAAGAGATCAATGAGCTGGGAGGATTTTCCTCCAAACTCGGGTCAATAACTTTAGTATTCTTGAAGGTTCTGCGCAGCCTCTAGCAGCTCTACATTATTCAATTTTTACTGAGGTTAGCGCTAGTCTTTTATGAGCTGTGAACTGACCACAAATGTACGGACTAGTCCGTCCCAAAGTACCTCCCTTACCCCTCTTCCCATCCTTTCTCAACTACTCTTCTCAAGTCTATGGGAAAGGGCAGAAAAAGATGGCAACAGCTTTAAAACGGAAAAATCCTTTAATGCAATTCCTACCTTATCTAAAACACCTACATATCTGTCTCCAGTCTGCGGCCTTTGAAAGGATATTTCAGGCCTGGGATTGAGGGGGGGAAAATCTCCCTTCAGAAGCAGGGCTAGGGATGAGTTATAGGCATCTAAGAGGCTGGAAATCTCTGGGGCCTGACCATGGCTTTAGCATACAGCTCCACCACGGCCGGGGTCTGGAGCTGAGGGAGCCCCCCCCCCTGTGTGTGTGTCAAAGGAAGAGATATAGAGAAGCATGAGAAGGCAGCGCTGATATTAAGAATTAAGAGCACCAGGTTTTGGTTTCTGGTGTTCCGGCGCAGTGTAGTATTCTGCAATTATTTTTGTTCAATTTGAATAGATTTATCTATGGAGACAATAGGAAATAATTGAACGAAAGAGTACATTTAAGTGTGAAAGAACATCTTCACTCTACGTACATTTTTTTTTTTTCAAAGGTTACAGCTGCCTCTCAGGGTCGTCTCTAAGGAGCGCAGTTGTCATCACACACCACAAGCATTGATATAACTTTTACACTCAACTTTGAAGTTATTTTTGTCCTTAAAAATCCCCCTCAGATATATTTGAAGACATCTTTGTTGAGTAGTAATGTGTGTCTGATCCATATATTGCCTTGTTAGAAATTCTTAACCTTGTACCTGAATGAAAAAGCCAGAATCTACAAATACACAAATATGATTTGCTTTAAGAAGTTAAATATTATCTTTCTCTTTCCCTGCAAAATCCATTTTCATTGAGTATGCATTGGAGGTTTCAAGTGTCCAAAATAAACTAACTTGAATGTGGGACCAAGATTGGATTCCAAAAATGTATCAAGATGTCACAAATGTACGCTCGTACTTACACATCTGAAACGGACTTAAGGAGAACACATATCATTAGGCACAGTGAGACAAACAACCACAAAAACGGCACATTTGTATTCAAGGGGGTCGTTAATGTTGTAGTTTAAAAACCTGGGACATAAAGTTGAGGACATTTTCGAAATGTTTCAGCAATTTGACTTTAATGAATATTTTACCAAAACATTTGGTCAGAATAAAGGTTTTACTTAAGGTTAGGTTTTAGGTTTTACATAATTCCTTTCATTGAAATTGAGTGCAAGTTGTTTTCAGCCAGGTGAACTTCCACACTATTATGAGCTTGTGAGATATATTTTGGATTATAAAATGAGCTCATTGTGCAAACTTTCCCAATGCAACATGCTTTAGAGTGTTGTGTAGTGTAGTGAGTGCCCTGTCTGAGGCTTTGAAGGTTAAGATACGCTGTCCTGCCCAGTGTCTCTCTTGTCTTTGCCCCCTCTATTAGTCTGGCTTTAACACACTGCTCTGCTCAGAGCCAGTACATTTTCCAGCAGAGGATAAAGTTCAAGAAGATAAAATCAAACAGATGTCAGTGTGAGGGTGAGTCTTCGTGACCCATAAAAGTGCTCTCATCAAAGAGCTGAATCATTTGTTTTGAATTATTACATTGTTATCAAAAGGGACGGCGGCGGCCTGTTTGAGGAGGAATCTGATCTGTTTGTCCAAAAACATGAGCAGGGAGACTCCAGCCCAGAGGAACCATGGGAAAAGAGTGACGGCTGACAGGCGGAGGCAGCTGGGGATGCGTTTGATTGACAGCCATCAGCTATCTTTGGACTTTGCGTTTACTTTTGTTTAGTGGAGCCGAGTGTTGACTGTCTGGCACCTCGGTCTGCTCGCCAACTTTCTTGTAAACTCTCCCTCCTGCAACTAAATAGGTAGGAAAACAGTTTCAGGAGAGATGTTGTGACGGGATCTTTTTGTACTCATGACACGCCAACACTGCACGTTTCCTCTGTTGTAAATTTGATTAAGTTGCACTAATGAAATTTGTGATAAGATCGAAAGCAAACTAAAGATTTTGGGCAGATAAGTTCAATAAATGTTGATTCGTTCTGAACCATTTGGCACACATTGGACTTATTTAGTCTTACACCAGAGGAAGATCATTCCTCTCAGGGTCATACGTTCACACAGAGTTCATGTTCAGGTTACATTTTTGCCTTATCTCCTAAATCTAGTTTCAACTGATGCGAAAGGTTAAATCCTAAACAATAAAATGTTGCTTCTCTTTTTAAAGTCGGCTCACGATACCTTGTGATATATAGGCAATAAAAGCAATAAATACAAAACATCTGACCAAATATACACAAACTATTTGCGTCTGTTGTTGTAATTCAGGCCCACAAGAATTTACACCATGAAAAAGTGAGAGTGTTGTCTTTCCGAGGGCCCGAAAACAAACTTGATTTCAAAGTGTCTGCGGCAAAGGAAATTCGAGGTCAGTCATGAGGGGGGGCAAAGTAAACTAACTGTCGGTGTTTGCACACTTTACCCATGTGAACTTAAGCTGGCTGAAGCACGCAATCTCAGTGAGTTTGGTAACTTATATGACATGCGACTGTGGAGCGCTTCACTGGGGTTGTGTTGATAATCCGGCAACGACAACAACGCTTTTTGTTTGAACTCCAGTAACGCATTAATGGATCGTTTAAGATGTTTTCCTTTATTTGATTGCCATTCAATATTCATGAAATATTACTTTACTTAAGAAAGAGACTTCCCTGTCATTTCCCTTTTTAGATGAAAAGCGATATTTTTTTTAATGCATTTAACAATTTTTCTGTTACACTCTTTAAGAAGAATCCAAGTTTTTGTTGTTGTGGTGGCACGGAGCTCTCACGATGAACCATGAGGGACGAGCTAGCTGGGATCACAGGAAGACGTTTGATAAGCAGGTCCTGGAGTGCTTTTCTCCCAGAAGGCTATTCTCAGTTTCGCAATGCGGGGGCAGCAAGCCAGGAGCCAGATCACTCCCCACAGCATCAATACTGTCCCTGCAGCTCTCTGTCTCTGCACTGAGGTTATAGTAAAGGCTCATTGTCCTAACAGGTGAATATCAAAATAAGATCAGTAAAATACTGATCTTTAAGTGCAACATAATGCATGGATAGAAGACACTTAAACTGGCTGTAGGGAAGATTAAGTCAAAAAATGAGGCTTATTCCGAAACAAGTATTACTTTTTCTTGCGAACAAAACAGCAAAATGATTTCAAGCCAAAAGTTTTGGCTTGATTATGCAAATTGTTCAAAGTGATCTTGATTTAACATTTGATCAGCTAGTTGTACACCCTCTGACCAGACCTAGCATGCATACAATTACAGGAAACAGGTTTATTTAAAGTGTGTCACCAACATATTACCAGACTCAACAAAATGATGTTGTCTTGTTGCTTTATTGAAAAGAATAATGGAGCCTTTATTGATGATGATTGTAAAACATGTTTTTTACTCAACCCTATTGAGACAAAAGACAAGAAAAAACAGAAAAATACATATTTGAGATTTGATGTCAACACTAAACTGCACACTGCATGATATATATTAACAGTTAGGTCAAGGATGACAAACCTTAAACATTGATTGTGTGCCCCAGTTGTAGTTGTGACATAATCTTATCATGAAGTCTCATTGAATTACATTTAAAATCATTAGGGAATATGCATGATCCTAAAATGTCAAGTTGATCTAAGAGAGAAACACATTCGCAAAAAGTTTCATCCCCATACCGACTGAAACTGCCAAAAGTAAGTTCCCCCATGTGATCTGAATAAAATGTAAGACAACAAAAGATTAAGCATGCTCACCAAAAATATTCCGAGATAATTAAAGTTTTTAAGAAAGTTGAAATGTAAACACTGTGCATCTGAATGCTCTTCCTCCGGCAGAAGTATCTCTCATAAGCTGATTTGGTATTTCACATTGACATTTAACAATAATCAGCGATCCTCTGCAGAGAGACGAGCTGTCAACCGCTGCAAACCTCCTCATCTGCCGGAGGCGACGAAGGCTCGTAATGAATTGCGGAGGTTTGCTTCTGGACCCCCTCCATCCCCGGGTTATTGATACAGTACGGTGGGAAGATAGCTCCATTTTCTGCATAGATGAATGAGGAGTGCGGCACCGATTACATACTGTATTTCCCAGTGTTTACCCTGAGGAAGCGAGCCTTGGTGGAATTTGTATTGACTCTACAAATGTTTAATGAGCAAGCAGCAGCAGCAGCAGCAGCTGGTTGCACGGCGCTGATGAAATGATGACACAAGACACGTGTGTGTTCCTGTGCACAGCAGTGACTGGGCATGTGTAGCTCACACAGGACTCACAGGCCCTGGGTGTCTCTGTAAACACAATACAGTTGATTTTTCTTATGAGTTAAGAGATAGTGTAATATCTTTGTAAAATCACTTTTTTTATGATGCTTCGTTTTTTGTGTGCGCAACATTAAATATGAATGCATGTTTACTGAGGCACAATTTGAGTTTCATTGCACAATTTGGAATTTAAAATCCACATGAACACAACTTTTTTCTTATAATGAAACATTGCAATCGTAACTCAACATCAGAAACAGGTTTATTACCAGGTAGGTTGACACGTACGAGGAATTTACTTGATGTCATGCTGCATACGTAAAAGTAAAACAACACAAAGAACTATTATAAGAAAATATAATACAGTGAAACAAAATTCTAAATAGGTAGGATGATTTAGAAATAGAATATTCTAATATAAGTGAATAATTACATGAGCAGATGGACAAAAATAAATGTGAATAAATGGCAGTTTCAGGACATAGATGGCTTTTGAACCCAATATAAGTCCATGGCTTCAGAGCAGCAGAAACACTGTGGCACCAGCATCGTGTCGATCTTTAAGAGAGCGTGGGCAGCCACAGTCCACAAAGCTAACCCTGTCATCTGGCAGCAGATTTGCAAGAGAGATAAACTGAGATCCTGCAGGGGATCAAACCCAGCCTCTATCTCTAACAGAGGATTTAGCCAGCAGAGACTAAAGGGGCTCGAGCAGAATTACTCTGTATGGAGCCGGAATGAGTCGTTGCATTTACCCGGCAAGTTGGTTGCTTTTGTGCCTGGATACTGTTTAGCAGAATAATGCAAAAAGATAAAAATGCACTTTTATTCTGTGTTGCAGGTTAACAAGCAGACCTGTTTGGAGGGAAGGTTTAAATCTAGCTACAACTCTTTGGATACAAAAGCATGTACTGAATAATAAACCCTACTTGCATGTCTCAGTTGGTGGTGTGCTGAAGCAGTGCTGCATCGTCCTCAGGTGGTTAATATGCGGCTAATGAATACCAACAAGTCATCGGTTACTGACATTTAGCCTGCAGAGCTTTCGCAGTGTGACAACCAGGAAGTGACCCAAACAGGATGCAAAAATAGGGGTGGACATTTTTGGCTGTTTTAGTCTTTATTTTGACATATTTTCACCCTTTCAGTTTCCCAATTTGTTTTTGTTAGAATCCATAACGCAATGATGGTGGAAGCATAATGGTAAATGAAATTACAATTAACACATCAGTTTTTTTGTGTGAGAACGATTGTTTTTCATTACTGCTTAAACAATAGTCACTTGTTCAATGATGTTAACATTAACTGAAGTGCATTAGCTTCAATTAAACAAGAGACACAAATGACTCATGTTGAATGTACTTCCAGACAAAAGGAAGATGTGGATGTTGGAAAGCTCAGATCATAAACGCTTTTTCTCCTTTTGCTGTTTATCTGGGTGATTGTTAAATTACCGGGACATTTGTTAGAACAAATTTAAATAACCTAAAATATCATTTGTTTTGAAAATAATTTCCCAAAGGTAATATGCTTTAAAAGACCTTTTGTCAATTAGAAATTACAATTTCTACCTACAGTAGTACTGTTGGACTTTTTTTTCTTTTACTTTTAAGATTTTTAAAGCAGGTGAGGCTGTAATTTAATACAGGTAATTTTGTTCTGGGAAACCTTCCTTGACCTTTTTCAGAGATTACTAGTGGCACTGTCAGATGTGGTTCTTGTGGGATTTATTAGGGCCACTTAGTAATATTGCTAATAAACATTTTTATCACATTTATAAAACACATTTCAACATCAAGGCAATTCAAAAAAATGTATTCCACAAAAAAAAAAAACATAAGAAGCTTTTTCTTTTTAAATAGTGTTATGCTATTGGTTCAACACCTGGCAGTGTTACCTGCTTTGGTTTGGGTGTTGGAGAGTGGCTCAGCCAGTGAGGCTCACGTCCTTGTTAGCTCAATGATGAATTCCACCAGTTGGTTTGGGGTCCTGACCATGGCCGATGGGATCTGGGGATAATGTGTTACTCCTTCCCTATAAATCTCCTCACTGGCAGGAAAAAAGCAGCGGTTGGCGACACCATGCCCACTCATTTTGTAAATCAAGACCCAGTACGCTACATGATATACAGTGTGTGGCATGTGAGTGGTGTGACACTTTCGTGGCTTAAGAGCAGACAGGATGAGATTGCAGAGTATCTGTTATCATGCATTATCAGTGGGTTTTATATGGCTAGTAACAATCATGGCAAATCAGAATGGCTCCTTTCATGCACTATAAAATCCAGCTTCTTCTCACCATAACACACAAACAGCCAGAAGCAAATGAGGAAGAGGAATGTAATGGCTAATTCTGGTGTTACCGTAAGAAGTCATTTTCTAACATGTTAGCTATAAAAGTAAATGATATATAATGTCATAATATTAAGGTCATGTTGCTTCAAGCTTTTGGGGGCATTTGTGGCTTTTATTGGTTAAAAATAATTACAAACCTCTGATTTTGCCCTGGTGTTTATGGGACATTTTATGCAGCAACTTACAGACTCATGTTTAATTACAGTTATTACTGTGAAAAACACATTATGGCCTCTAATCTGTGTCATTTTGTTAACCAAGATGAGAGCATTTGTTGTTTTGGTTTTGCAACGAGTTAGATTACTTCCTTTTGGGATTATATTTTTTTGCTAAAAATGACAGACAGACATTACTTCAACAGTATTGTTTATAAAAAGTGCACAATGGGCATTACATGTGTTGTACAGTATTATGTGTTACTTAAGACTAAAACTATTTTGGAGAATCTCAAGGAGAAAAAAAATCCACTAGGGAAAGCTGCTTTTTCAACTATTTAATAAAAAGTTATGATTGATTATATCTAATAAGATGAAGTATATTTAAAAAATAAATACAAATGTATTGCAGTCCATCTCCCACCAAACAAAACTGTATTTTATTGTATTCCTTTGATTGAACACCAACAAATAAATGTATAATAACAACATTGTTCCCTTTATCAAGGACATTCCTATTTAAATCATACAAAAATGGAAAGATGCCCCTAACTTTGTGAAATTAGTATTCTCAATATTGTAGGTCAGAGTTTCTGTGCAAACTATTAGCCCACTCCCCAGCCCCTGTTGCACAGCCCTTCTTCTTATTACTACAATAGTGGTTTCACCTTTGCAGTTTAATCATTCCAGTAGATATTAAACTCTCCCGGCAGGCTGCGGGCTATATAGTGTAGGGATTTACCCAGGGATTTGCGTCCCCCTTTCTGCTAGTTCAAATCTCTGTGTCTCCTCAGATCAAATTATCATAACCATCATCGGGCACAACTCCACCGTGAAAACACAGTGCAGGAAAAACGTTGTCAGTGATTCCATGTGCCCTTTGTCTCACAAATATGAAATATGGTTATTGTGCAGTACAATTTGAGTGTTATCCCATGGTACCAGAGCCATTGTGGAAAACACGAGTTATTGTCTCTGTGATTGACATAAAAACTCTTCTTTGTACGTTTATTATATATCTGTGGCCTGTCAAATCACATTTGGCCGCAATAGAAGACATCTTTGTAATTATATTGCTTTATAAAACGATTTTGAATGGTTATATCCCTAACCGTAACAGGATTGTTTTTGGACATTTAAAGGGTTCACAAAATAGTTTGATGACATTGTAGGGTCCTTTATGCAAAGATAAAGATTTCCATGAAGCCACATTAATGCTATTGTTTATAAAATGAAATGTATACGGTGTTTCCCAGCCCTGAGAAGTTCTTATTAGATAGAGCTGAAAGGGCAGAGAGAAAGTTTTCATATGGGAGAACTTTCATCTATTGCGGCGTATTATGTATCCAACTTAATACATCATCAAGGGGGTTAACACACCATCGCGTGACAAGCTGTGATGCCATAAGACTGAGAGTGAATTAACGTGACGCGGCAGACCCCGGGACCCTTGATAAACGTGGAAACCTTTATTATTATTTATCTTATTTTGGGTGTGTAAGCTGAGAGCAGACGGGGCGGGTCAGCACAATGTCCGGATTGTTCCACGCCGCACGCACCTACATACTGAGAGGCATGAAGGCTTTCACCTATAGGGGCACCGCTTTACTTTCCAATCTTTAAACCCTGAATATGGCTAGTGTGGGAAAAAGTGAGTGTTCTGCCTCTCTGCCTCTGCCTGAAAGGGAACAGGTCAAATCCTCTGCTAGATGCCCCAGGCTATTTTTTCTTTCCTCCTTTTTTTCGAACACCTCCACACCAAGAGAGCAGAATCTCTGCCAGCAGACGGAGGAGGGGAAGGGGAAGGGAGGGGAGGGAGAAATGCTCTTCTGTTTTCACTTTGTGTGTGTGTTGAACCCTCTGGGGCTGAAATAATTAAGATCAATATATATGAAAGTTCAAGATACTTTTTTTTCCTAAGTTGGTTCGTTTCAAGGTAATTAAAGCGTGATCTGGATCTCATGTGAGTCTGCCGAGCCTCATTGACATACAGTGTCTTCGGCGATAGGAAGATTTACGAGGCATATTGCTTCAACATCTGCTAATTACACTTCTGCTGTAATCGTACCCTGTCTCACTTTGCTATTGGGCTAATTATTGAACAGGAATACACACATGTACAAACGCATATAGACATAATTTCTCTTTTACTCTCTTATTGAGTTACTTAATTCTTTTTTCTTTTTTCACACGCATGCAGGAATCAGTAATGTAAACGAAAATCCAATGTATTTTTTTTCCTCTCCTCTGAGCTAAATATAATGTTCAGATTGTGTTTTGCTCTAATAATTTAATATCAGAGAACAAAATAGTGAGCATTTCTGAAAGGGCTAACTCTTCTCTAATTGCAATTATAGTGTTATTATTGTTTATCAATGATATACATAACTGTTTGCAGATGAAAGAATCACATTATTGTAAGCTTGTGCAATAAAATATATCTTGGCTCTATTTTTGGTCATATCACAGCTGTAATATGGAAACAGTCACAGTAAATATGTGCAAACGTATATATTTGGGGAATTTGTGTAAGGGTAAATCATGGTTTACAATGAGTTTTTGATCTTATTCAATTGACTTTTTAAAGTGTTTTTGGGTCATGACATTGTAGTCAACATATACATCAAAAATAATTTTCAATTTGAGCAATTCAAGTAAGAAAGACTCCCTCTAAAATAAATTGTAGTTATGTGTTGCTTACCTCCCAGCAGCTAGATGCTATCATTACTCTGCTGAGCATCACTGGCCAGAGTGACACCAGTCCATTACACCGTCAAAGCCCTCGACTCCCCCCCACCTCCCCTCTCAGGTCACCTTGAGGAGGATTCCACTCTGCACCAAGACCACCAAACAACACCCTTCCCATCAGGTCATTGTTCAACCCAATTCCACCTGGGATAGATACAAGAGGATTGGAGAGAGGCTGAGGAGAGGAAATGTGTGTGCGCATGTGTGTGGTAAAATGTCACTGTGTGTGTGTGTGTGTGTGTGTGTGTGTGTGTGTGTGTGTGTGTGTGTGTGTGTGTGTGTGTGTGTGTGTGTGTGTGTGTGTGTGTGTGTGTGGGTGTGTGGAGAGCAGCTGTCCCTGGTTTCTAAGGCTGCAGCTGTTTCGCCAGCCTTATGCTGATAAAGGCAATAGGACTGTGGGGATGGACATTATGGAGAGAGAGAACACATAGAGACACATATTTAGAGACGTTCACACACACTCCGATTGTAGTTTATTCTTGTTTGATCTTTAATTCACCATAGACTTAAAAACAAAACTGCTAACCTAACGACTTCCTGTGATCCCATCTATCCATGGGTATTGAAAGAAGCAACACTTCTCACTTAACACTCAAACATTATATGATTATGTCCTTGTTACCCACATTGGTTGCATTAGTACTTTGAACTCACTTATGTTTTAAATGTGTGTAAACTGGTCCCTAAAGAACAAAGTATCCGAATATAGAAAAAAAAACTTGTGTAATGTCACAATTACTGCTTTGTACACTGGTGGGCGCACAGACTAATGAGGTAACATAAATCTAGTAATCAATTCGACAAAAAGCTCAAACAAAAACAAGGAGACGAACAAACCAGTGGCTGTCATTTGAAAAGGTGGCGGGAACATAGGTCACTGAGGGGACAGGAGTGTTTGGAAGATGTTTTGTTGATCAGAAATGTATAGAAATCAACTAAAAAACTAAAATGTTATACACATTTGGGCCATTATATGCCTTTTATTAGAGTCCACTCTGGCGATATGACAGAATGAGACAATGTTTATTATTAAGTAGAGAAAAATTACCAACAAACAATAACAATCCCCAGCCGCACTAAAATCTGGTTGCTTTATGGTCACAGTTTAAAACAATAATAATTTGAAAGAGCTGATCTTGACTGGCTGTAGAAATGTGCACAGTTAGTTCAGCCAAACATAATTAACAGTTCTCTTAACCAACCAGTATTAAATTGCTCTCACTCCAGCTTAATAAGTACTGCGAGACATTAGTGGTGCAAGAAGTAGAGTTTAATTTCCTTTGTAAAGCCTGGCATTAACATGTCCAGCATTTCTAAACTGATTAGTTTTAGGCCCAACCACCCAATTGTACTCTCTCATGGCATCCACACATTGGGATATAGTTGGAATTACCTAAATGGTGTTTGAGCACCTAAGTCACGGGGATCAATGTCCCCGGCTGTGTCCTCTGTGTGCCTCGCCTCGGATTAACCAAAGCTGGAACAGTGTGGGGTCACTGTGTGCCACCTAATTTACAGCTGACATCTCATGTCTCCTACTGTGGGATGGCATGAAGTGAGACGTGGATGCCTTCAAAGGTCTGCCATCGTGATAAATTTGGAAACAATATTCGTTGCAGTTACAGGATGATTAATTGCAAGTGTTCCAAACCTTCTACGGCACAGCCCGGTAAGGTGCTGAATTAATATACAGCTGCAGCTGCCACATCAGACATCATCTCTCTGTGCATGTGAGGAATGCTAAAGTAAAAATAAAATAAATAAAAGGTCATCTCCGTTAACAAGTGACAGTAGAATGAAGCCGAATCATGTCATATTCCATTTTAGTACTTTTATTTTGAACAGGTAATAACTGTATATTTTTCCCTCAGAAATGTTGGGATTTAAGATAAAAAAATAAGTTAATGACGTCTCAAAACTGATATATAGTATTTCATCCTTGAAAGTAGGAGTTGACACTCAATACTGGATCCTATACACTTTCTGGCAACAAGATGGCCGTGGCAGCTTCTCCAAGCAACTAGCCAATTGGATTGGTTCTCGCATTGCAGACGTTTTTAAAATAAGCAAGATTCAACAGTTGCCACACACTCCCACACTGTGTGCTTGGTTCCTATGGATGATCAGTAGGGATGTGACAGTGAGAAGAACACTTCCCACTGGATATTTTAGAAGGAATACGTGTTAGTCGATGCATTCAGAGTGTGTAGTTTGATCTAGTTTGATGCATGGCCTTCCCAGTCCAGTTTTCCCTGCGGGGCTGCAGGTTTCCACCCGGTGTCACTCACCAACTCTGGCAGCCACTGCTGTGTCCTCCTTGTGACTTCATATTAAAACTTTACAGATTGCCTCATTAACTTTATCAGGTTCCCTATCAGTATTGGGTTTAATTCAAAAATGCTTTGACACCCTAACCCTCTACTTGTGGTTCAACTCTCATCCCATGATAAGTGAAATCAAACACCTGCTCTCCTGCTGTGCTGCATGGAGCAGACCGTTTTTTTCGTTAACCAAGTAATGATTGTTTTGAATATCAACCACTTTTCAATTCTGAGCTATAGACAGGGTCTCACTAACTCTGAGATAAAGGTCTACCTGACCCATGGACTATTGGAATTTCCTTTAATATTTATTATAGTTTAATTTGAAAATACTAGACCATAATCCTCATACATTAGGATTATATTAATGGACTAGTTGATGACATACTTGGAACAACATCCAAAATGTCTGCTGGTCCAACACACAGAGAGCTCTCCAAATCCCTGTAAACTCTTCTGCTACAAAGAGTTAAGGTTTAAAGGTACGACATTACGTTTTAGTGCTTCAATCTCCTTGCCAACAAGGTTCATTTTTCATTATATATCATGCACTTTTATTGACTTGTCTGCTTGTGGAACAAACAAGAAATATGTTGCTCAAGTAAATGTCCAGACAGGGAATAGAAAAACAAGTTTTAACTTGAAAACAGATATTTATTTACACAGTATATACAGTAAAGTATAAATCCAAGATGCAAACATGGCAAAACTGTCTCATACTAACAGACCGGTGACATTACTAGCCTGACAAATTGTCCACAGTAGTGCACATTGAGTGTGATAGCCTCGTCTAAAGAAACAAATTAAATAAATATCTGCAGCAGGTCAGCGGTGTGCCAAAGTAAAGAAATATCATTCCCAGAAGCTTTGCTAAGGATTCAGGGAAGTCTTTGGAGTAAGATGCAAGGTTAGACAGAGGGCAGCCAGAACGGGTGTTTAGTTTGGTAGATGGAGTCAAACAACAGAATGGAAAAGATAGAGAAACGTAATTCACCTTGAATCAGGAAAAACACCGGCGAGACAAAAGGGTTGTAAGGCAATGGTTCAATACAGAGTTTAGGTGCAATATTGAAGTGAACATTGAATAAAAGGGTGATGAAAAGTGTTTTCAACAAATAGAGCTTTTTGTTTTCTTCTTTCTCCATCTGAGAATGGAGGTAATTTGATCTGAGAGCGGTTCACCTGGGAGAGCTGGCTGTTCTGACTGCAGGAGGATTTGTGAACTGGCTCGAAGGCAAGTTCAGCAGAACACACAAACTCTTATTAAACTTCCTGTTTTCACCAAGTGAGAGCACGCACATGCATGTGCTGACTCTCTCTCTCACACACACACACACACACACACACACACACACACACACACACACACACACACACACACACACACACACACACACACACACACACACACACACACACACACACACACACACACACACACACACACACACACACACACACCAACACAGCGCCGTAAGGGGGTGAAAAGTTAGGACGATTCCAAGAGCCCGTGACTGACAGGGGCCCAAACTATTTTAGAACATTAAGAAACAAAAATGTAAGTAACCAATGTGATATCTTTTCATGGGGCCCAAAATCTCTGGCGGCGCCCCTGCACGCGCACACACACACACACACACACACACACACACACACACACACAGCATTAAACTGACCTAGCATTTGGTTTGTGTCAGGAACAGATTGGGTATTTTAAGAGACAGTAAAGGTAGATAAAGAAACCTCCTTCGTGATAATAACTGAGTTTTTTTTTTACATGTTCTTGAAGGAATACATTGGTATTATCCTATGGTATTATCCCTATATGGCAGTGATCATTGCTTGGCTATAACAATAAAGCCCTTGCTCTCGTTCAGTGTCCGTACTCCAAGGTCAAATGAGTAAACAAGCAACATCTATTGACTATCACGTAAGAAAGTAGAAATGATGACTTCTTGATCAGACTGCGTTACCAGTTCACAATCCGAACCCTTTATTGTGCTCATTATTAACTACATTTCAATAAAATAAAAATAAAGCAATACAGTAGTAATATATCTATAACCCCAATTGGCCGTCTAGTCAAATCCCATTTTCATCAGAACTGGCTGTCCTTTTGGTAAAACAAAATAAAGCAAAGGTAAGTAAAAGTAAATGGGTTTTCCTATTGAGTGTTATTGCTTTAGGAATGGGTGCAGATGGCTATTGATCTGCCTCATCCTTGGCCATTACCGTTGGGATGGCAATCAGTGAGCCCGTTGGCTTCTGGGTAAACAAGCATTTTCTCTTCTCGTGGCAGAGCGGCCTAGAGATTGAGTGCAGGGAAAGGCTTGTAAAAACATTGCCATCGCTCTCTCCTGTGCTGCGGACAGAACAATTGAAAATAATCTGTCATTCATGGATGGCCTAAACATGATTGTTTCTCTGCTTGCTCTGGCCTGTGTGAGCAGATATATGCCCTGGGGTATAAGGGGACATTTACAAGAGCAAACACTGGCGTAGAATGCATAACCGGGGCAAAAGGAGTTTTGTTGACATAAGTTGTTTTTGCAGGTTGTATCTGTTTCTCGTCCCCGGATCAGACAATCAGACTTACAAGAACTTTGTTTTCTGTGCTGAGGATTGCAGAGACCAACACAAGGGCACATCCAGGCCATTCTCATAATATCTTCCTTCTTATAAACAAATGAAACAGCTGAGAAATTAGTAAATACCACTGGCAATGAACTTTAATCAAATGTATTAGCTAAATATCAACTTATATATGATCCATATGCAAAACAACATCCACAATTGGACATCCTCTATATGGCAAAGGTAGAAGTCATTTGACAATTTCACACTTTCACAAAACCTCTTCGATAAGGGTGGGCCCACAGAGTTTGTGAATGTGTCAAAGTACACTGCAGTTTCCATCTTTTAACAGGATTTGTCATCGTACCACATCAGAAAACACACATATAAGTAATTTTTGAACGAGCAATGCACTGAAAGGTAGTGCAAAATGTGTATTTTAGATAAGAACGTTTCACTTAGGTAAACAATGTGCTAGCCTATTGCTATATAATAGACATATCATTGGATGCATGGTGTTTCTGAATAAATAAAGCCTATTTGTAATAAGAAACAGCATCATTTCGGCTGCTGAACATTCTTTATCATGTGGTCTTCAGTTAATCTGCAGTGAAAGGAATTACTCATACCAAGTTCAATTTGATTACCTGCCCGACAGCATGATGCTAAAAATGTTTTTATGGCTTTGGCAGTCGATGCTGTCACTGAACATACATTTCAAATATGTTGAAAGTATATTATTGCCTGTTGCAGATATTTCAACAAACTTGCATCCGTTGTGTTACATGCATTACCTTTTTGAGTCTAATGCTAACCAAATGAACACAAGAGACTATTACAAATTAGCAAGTAGTGCAGTGCTAAAACTTTTAAAATATTTTTTCTATCTAAGATTTAGCCTCCAGTAGTAGTTCACTTCTTCTTCTTCTTCTTCTTCTTTCCGTCACTCTGCACCATGGATTGAGCCATATATTTTCATTAACACTGCCTATTCTTTCTGAATCCATAGTGTGATGAGTCAGGTGAGTCCCGAGCCTCTCGCTGCTCTAAATGCCATTCCAAACTCATTACCTCTGTCTCGCGTCTGGCCATCCACCCATCTGGTTCTGACCTTGAGAAAATAGATAGAAAGGTGACTGACAACTGAGTACCCAGTTCTATAAAGAAAAGACATGCTGCTGTGTATATGGGTTAGAAAAGCCCAGTTTCTAAATTAAGAAAATGTTGTATACTGTAGTGTGTCTGTAATGTATCGTTTTAGAGCAAAGTGTTTGATGGAGATATCATTATGATGGGATGATTGAACGTCTGTGAGCTATTTCTTTACACATTTGGAAAGTGGGTGTTTGGTGCAAAGATGCCTATTTTTTTTTTCTGAAATACTTAACATCATGTTTATTTAGAATATATTTGAAAACAAATATCTGTTTTAATGATATAAGGGTCTGTGGTGTTCAGTAACAACCTGATATTAACACATTATAGAAGTCCTCAAGTTCCCAATTCTTACTACACTAGGTGTTTGTGATATTTGATATGATATATAGGCCTACTTACTTTATTAGACTATAAGGCACATCTAATTTATTAACCTACACAAATCTACAATATTGGGTTCAGCCCATGATCTCTGAAGCTTGCTCTTAATTTCTAGAGATGTCTTGCTGAATAAATAACTGAATGTGTTCTTATTCTCAAAACTGTAACGGAAGATGTGTTCAAATAACTTTTAATTAAAAAACATGATGTAAACTATTAAATAATAAAATGCACAATATTTGAAATCTAGCAATAAGTCATTCATCAAATATATTCTGCAGTAACTGAAAACCATTCAGGACAAATGATGTTTTCAGTATTTCATTGGTTGCTGTGTTTGAGGTAGTTTCTGTGAAAATCCTCCACTAGAACAGTTCCTCTATCTTCCCAAATTGCCTCAGTTTAATAGTGTAGGAAATCATGTTCTGTCTTTACGCATTAACAGGGGCTTTCCTTCTTACTGTTGGTAACAGATACAGTGCTAGGACTGCTTGGAAGTAACAAGCACTGCGTCTTAAAATCTTATTTTTCTTGAATAAAAAGACAAATCTGCTCATGAAGTTGGGTGATTTCCCTTGTGTTCAGACGGATCAGGCCACTGATATCGACTGGTTTAAGAAAATGATTGGAACGTGGATTTGAAATAAAAACAAATAGAATACCATGAACGTTTTCACATGTTTTCGCACCTTTTCTGAAAATACAGGAATGATAAAACGAGCCAAATATGACTGGTTTTACATACTTGGAGATTTGTGGGGTAGCTGTTGTTCTGGAGCTGATCTTTTGCCTAAATAGAACACATATATCCACTGTCAGTGCGGTTTATAGTCATGATACAATGTTATTTTCAGCTTTTTCACATAATTCTGACTCTGAGATATAATGATAATTCTATGGTGGCTGACAACGGCCAAAAACATTTTCATTAGGAGAATAGCGTTACAGCTTCAGAAACTATGCAATATAAAAATCAAAATGTGCCAAAACACATGCAATCTAAGAAACATGAGCTGCAAATAAGAAAACACTGCACATATAAAAAAAATGTGTCATACATCAAACAATGGAAACAGGGACAATAAAAAGTAATGCAAAATATGTGAAGACATGCATGAAGTCCAACCAATTACCATGATGTTTCTGTGACATTACCAAGTATCTTAGCAACAGGAATATATCAGATTTAAACCTCACTGTCTGAAGATTCATTTGATAACCTCAAAGCAATCATACGTCTAATTTTCACCAGATTGCCATATTACTGATACATGTGTTCGGTTAGGGATCATTATTTAATAAGGTGTGGTGCAATGGTTGAAGATTTGCTTTGTGTCATGAGTGGACACGTTAAGAATTTGATTGAAGTTAAGTCCTCTCCTTGTTAGAGGAATTTTTTTTTTGTCTGAGATTGACAGGAGTCCTACATACCTTGATTAAGCCACGTCTCGCAGGCTTATCTGTGAACTGAGGAAATCAAAAACTGCTATTGGAATCCGTAATATGGAGGTGTCATTTAGAGTCAAATAGAATGCAAATTACTTGTACAATTGAAATGTCAACTTAAACATGCTGCGCGCCTGGCCTGTGGCTACCCGGAGAAGTCATTTAAAGTCATTTCGTTGATTCAGGGTCCCACTAATCCTTTTTCATTTCCCATATAGTCTCGGAGGTTACAGGAAAAACTGGATGTGGGGGTTGGGTGGCGGTGGTGGGGGGGTTGACACATCTGGGAATCAGGTGGATTTCCTACTTCGTCTGGCTGGACGAGAAAGGTTTGTCGTGCTTCATCATCTCGTGTTTTTGTTCAAAATATGTGCTTCCCAATTACAGCAGGGCTTTGTCTATTCAAATGGAAGACCTCCTAACTGACCAGTTTGTCAAACAAGGCTGCTGAGGTAAAAAGAAAAGAAAAAAATGGAAGAAGGTTTAGGGTTGGATATTTTTATCAGTGAATATTTATCTCAGTTTGTGCATTTACATATTTAACATTTTAGATTTAAATTCAGATTAGGGCTTGGTAATTTATCTATTCTATATAGATATAAATGTAGAAGACTTAATATTATCTTAATTTGGGGATTTTGTAATTTGGCCTAAGTGTTGTAGTTTCCTGTTTGTAAAGGCTGTAATACCGTGAAGTAATTTAATTGTACAAGGTGTTACATCTCCAATATTACCAAGAATCAGACGTATAAAACTGTTGCAAGATCGGTAACAAATATTGTGATGTTTGACATATTCCATATCACCCAGCCCTAGCTCAGATGCTTAAATATGTTTGATTATTTTAAGGATGCTCTCCTTCATTTTTAAATATGGCATATACTAAGAAAACACTGGCTAATAAATGTCAACATGTGCATTTTGTATGTAACATGCTGGGTCAGCCAGACTGGCTAAAATATAGAACGTATTAAAATGAAGTGATGAGAGAGATAGATGGATGGGTCTCAATGGAGGCCGTGTCCTTGTTATGGTCGACTGATTTTATCTTCAATCATTCATGTTGTTGATACGACTTCTTTGATTTAATTCCTTTCTAGCTAAAGACACAGTGGTTCAAATAGAGACCCCTTGTTTGAATTATTACTCAAGTTCATAGAAAGCATTTATAATTTAAGATGACGTAATATAATTGTCATTGTGTTGCATTTCATAAACATTCAAGCCTTGTTTTCGCCCGCCCAAATTCCCAAGTGGCTCCCACAATGAATTTGATTAGTAATGCCACATCCATCATCTGATTCGGTCACGTATGAGAGGATCCATTCCAATGGCATGCCATATATCCTCTTCCACTGAAATGTATAAATTGATACTGCTTAATAAAATAGGTGAAATCGCTCCAAAGGGGATATTCATGATTTACGCACACACAGTGAGAGGCCCAATGTAAACTTCAGCCATGCACATGCACAAACATCTACCCTGGGACATTTACCTTTCACCCTCATTGTCTCCATCTCATTGAAACATGGCCATCAATTTCTGCTGCATCTCACACTGGATAGTCTTTAAGGTCGATTTGATCCGTCCAAGCAGTGGCCTGATGCACGGTCCCCCTCCTCTTTTCACCTTTAGATTGCCTTCCCCAGGGGAGTGCTTGTGTTTGCTCCTGGCGAGGGCCTATGGCCACGCTGTTAATTTATTAGAGAGATAAAATGCTTTAGTGAATTGTGTTAGACTGCAGTGCACTTTATGCTCTCGGGGTGCTATGGTGAGGTGGCCCTCTTTAATGTGTGCAACAACAGAGTGGAGCATGTTAAAGCAATACTTTGAGATTTTAGGAAATGTTCTCATTCACTCCCTGGTGGGGAATTGGAAAAGATCGATACACATCTTATGACTCACTTTTAAATCTGTAGCTAAAACAAGCTCTTATTTCATTGTTTCTCGCAAACTAGCAGGACATCATAAAATAAAAAGTATACAACAGCGATAATGCGGGCCTAGAATGGTGCATTGCCACTTTTACGCTTCGATCTTTCGCGGATTAAACAGATGCAGTATAACTTGTAACATTCATGCCCTGTGTTCAGTCTTTGTGTTAAACACGCTCAGCTAACTGACTGTTGCTTCATCTCCACTTCATTCGAAAAATGGTAGTCTGCTAATCTAACTTGCAAGAAGCCAAACAACTTAATTTGCCCCAATAACTTCTCATTACCTAAAATGTAACATAACACATACAAAACCAGATCACTTGCATATTTCAATGTTTTTGGGGGGAATTCAATGTGTACATGTGTGCTTTTGTGAGCAAGCAGGTGTCAGGATTTCTTCCTGTACAGTATTTGTATGATTAACCATACGAACAGAGTCTATTTTGGATCTATAAACTAAGGGAACAGAGAAATTAATTGCACAACTTTCTCCTGCCAGACCTTGGATCCTACACTGCCAGGCAAACATGTGGATAACACATTTCAAAGCCCATTTTTCCCTTAGACATATAACTTCTTAAATGTCTCTTGGATGACAGCAAAAACAAATTGTTTTGTTTAACAGCTACTTGAGTGTCTGGGGTTTTTATTGATAGAAGATGGACTGCTGGCCCAGTTCTTTTTCCCCCTTGAAGACAGAAGTGATAAAGTATTGTCATGAAACTTACCGATATCTGTGGCATCATGTCTTTACCTCTGGGAGCTATTGGACCCTTGTTGTGTCCCCATAACGATTCCTCGACAGCTGTGATTTCAGATTACAGACTTTTCTATCATGTTCAGTGCAATAGGACTGCAGAGAGCCCCTGCCACCTTATTGTGGATCTTAAGTGTTGTGTCTTCAGGGAGCCATTGAGGGCCCCAGCTGCCAAATAGCAGCAAAGGGAAGCCATTTGTCTTGGCCCATTCATCTTTAGCCGAGCACCCCCCCCCTCAACACCAGCCTCCCAGCAGCCTCAAAGAGAATAAGAAAAGGAATATCTTGAAGTAAGGTGACTTGATGACTCGGGTTTCTGTAAGAGGCTGCTGACATTCATGAGCACTGAATTGGAATAATTTACCATTTAGATTTTAAGTCTGAACTCCAGATTAAACGGCTTAGTCTGAACATTTTTGCAGAGCATGCAGACGGTCGAGTGAGAATGAGAACTGGTTCTGATCTGCCTGCCATATGGACTGTGTTATCACTTGTTAGAGCCTCGGTATGTTGGCCGCCATGATCTTATTAGACGTGTTGACTGACAGATGTGATTTATTGAATATATGTGCTGCATTTGTGTCTTTGTACTGCACTATAAACCTGGTTCACTGAACATGCCTTTGGACCAGCACATTTTAAGACTCAAGAACTTGCAGGTACTTGTATTTTACTAGTAGTTCCATTTTATAATACTGTATGTGGTTAAACAGCTACAAGTTAGGGAGAAATATTGTACTCTTACACCACTACATTTATCTGACAGCCTTAGTTACTTTGCAGAACAACATTTTCTGAACAAGAAAACTGGCATCATTTTATACGTAACATATTTTAAACTGTTGTTCAAATCATCTCAATCTTACTATAATATAACATATAAAATCACTCTTTTTAGCATTATGAGTATCTTAGTGTTAACACTTGAAGGATATTTCTTTTTCAATATAGCATGTTGACTGTGATATGTTTCCTTTACTGAACGAAAATATCGAAATACTTTTTCACACTGCAGTCAAACAGATGCACAAATACTTCACATCAACATACATGTTGTCTTTACACCTGACCTCAGAGTTGATTTAGACCTAAAGTAGTATCCTCTAAAAACTGCGGTATGATGCACATCTTCATATTCCTTTTCTTTATAATTTACATCTTCTTTGAGTAGAGAAAAGCATAAATGAGAATACACTGAAGCTCCTAACGCAATTCTTTGAGTATTTCCAAAGATGTCTGTGTTAAAGACACCATCACCAACTAATCTATCTTTATACAATCAATTAGAATCCATCATATCCAAAACAAACGTGGACCTGTCAAACCATCGGCCATCCTGCGCTCCCTTCCCCAATATGACCTTTTCTATTCTTGCTGAACTGTCAGAAGTAATAAAAGCTTGGAAGTCAGATGCTAAATGTGTTTAGTTTTTAATTATCACACTGATCCTCATGGCAAATAACAGTACCGATCAATAGAGGCTACTGGGAAATATTCCATTGTGAATGCATCGCGGGGATTAACGCCATCATTGTCATCGTCAACGACAAAATCAAATTACTGCTGCTGATGAGTGGACCATGCTGGGGGAGATGTGACAAATGGATATGAGGGAATTCAGAGGAAGACAGCGTTGGTTCTTTCTTTCTACATTCAGAAAAGCAGATATAAAGATTTATCTTTCTTGTCTTATTTCGAAAAATAGCAGGCCATCATTGGAGAGGTTATTGGAAGGAGAAAGCATCAGGGAAATTAGTAAATTGAGGACTTTATAGGTTTCTCCTTTATGACAAATGCTGGTGTGTTTTTCCAAATTCTTCTTAGGTTAAAGTGTGTTAAAATGTGGCCAGTAAAACAAACCTGATGAGACACGATTAGAAGCAAAAGAAAACATTCAATCGATCAATCAATCAATGTTTATTTATATAGCCCAATATCACAAATGTTACATTTGTCTCAGTGGTCTTCACAGTTTGTACAGAATATCAGTATGACAATACGACACCCTCTGTCCTTAGACCCTCACATCGTACAAGGAAAAACTTCCAGAGAAAACCCACAGTTTAAAGGGGAACATGGGAGAAACCTCAGGGAGAGCAACAGAGGAGGGATCCCTCTCCCAGGACGGACAGACGTGCAATAGATGCCGTGTGTAAATCGAAAAGATAATACATTTACAACATAGGTAGACCAAATGTTTGGAAATGCATGTGTCTATAATAAGAAGATGAATCCACGAGGATGTCAACAATCCTGTGGGAGCCATCAGGGAAGTAGTATGATGAGAGTCAGGCAGGACCGCAGAGACAGGTTCAGCCACGACTCAAAGTCCAGGACTCAGATCCAGGACTCAGGATGCAGGATCCAGGACACATGACTCAGGATCCAGGACTCAGGACCACAGCAACAGGATCAGCCACGACTCAGGATCCCGGCGTAGATAGACACCAAAAAGAAATGTGGGGGAAGCTGGGTTATTCAGAACATGTTATTCTGAACATGAGAGTACACAGGTACAGACAGACAGAAGGAAGAAGTAAGGTGTCCCCCGACAGTCTAAGCATATTGCAGCAAAACTAGGGGCTGAATCTAATCACATTCAATCGATGAGTTTGTCCGCAGTTGATTCATGGTTTAGACTTCAGAATGACTGGTTTTGACCGCACGGTGATCAATGTTAACTTTTGTGAAAGAAGTGGGGGAAAAAAAGGAAAATCTTGTCAAAAAATAATTAGTTATTGGACAATTTCGCAAAACCCTCATTACGCTCCTTGAGAAATTTTGTCAATGTTCATTTTTAAATTACTTATTTTTCAGAATATCTGCACATGACAACTGCAGTATAGTTATGGATAGGAACATATTGTATTTGTGCCATAAAAAGTATATCTACGGTACTGTATGTTAAAGGTGTCATATATTTTGTTTGCTCATCTAGCCTTTCAAACTTGGCAATCAAACACACTAGGGATGTAGACATGCTATATCCCTGAACTCCATGTAAATTAATATTTTTGTATAATAATAGACACCTTCTCAATGAACAGGCCTCTAGGTGCTTTAATGCGATTGGCCATGGGACAACTGAATGTGATAATTTGCCATCCCTGGTTTAATCTTCTTGTATTATTCAGCATTAGTCATACAGAAGCCAGCTGTGGTCAATAACGTCTCAAAAATAACTCTGAGGGGTAAACCAACATTTAATGTGCTTCTATAAACACCAACCTCTCGCTGACCTCTTGCCTCTGTGACAAGAGACTAAGTAAACTGCACTCATGCTCTTTAGAAAGTCTATAAATGTTGCATGTGCGCCGAATGTTTCTTTTGCTAATCAAGCCCAGCCAGAGAAAACAAACTGCCTTTAATTTCAGCTTATGACTTGTGACTTGTGACTTGGGAGAGGTTACCACTATAGTTCACCAAGAAGGACACATTCCAGAAAACATACCAGCAACTAAATAAGAAAGGCTGTTTGTCATTTGTCCTCAATTAAAAAAAAAAGCTCCTCACCAAACAGACTGGTTTATTTAGTAGACCAAATGCTTCTGGGAAGGGAATAGCCTCACTACCATTTTAAGCCACTATGGACATTTTAATTTCAAATTTACACAATGTTTTTCTAGCTGATGTCAGAAATAAGTTTAAATATGTTGGTATAAGTGGACAAAACTCACCTGTTCTACTTATTCGTTTAAATCGTAAAAATAAACACTATCATTCAGTTTATTTTCGTTAACCTTAATCCTCTTACAATCGTTCCAGTTAGTATTTGCAAATGACTTTTTTTTCTTTTACGTAAACAAGCTTTAGTCCCAGATGTATTTGACTTGTGTCATCATTACAAATCAGATAAGCCGTTGATCAAAGCAAAACCCAGTCAAATTGTAACTTAAGTTAACACTTTATTATTTTACCCATGGTATGACAGTGCTTAAATGTCTTATCTGTGAAGAGTTGTTTGTTCCCACCTGTTTGTGCAGGAAGTCTGCACCACACCAAACCTGCCCTTCCCTTAAATAAACAACAGGTAATCATGGGACAATAGTCAGGACCAAAGCCCTAAATATACAGATATTTTTGAAGCAATTTGTTGGAGCTCCATATTCACAGACATACTCCCAAAGCCCAACAAAGTAGCAGAGAGATTCCTTTTTCCTGACTGAGTAATCCATTAATTTCTCGTTCCCTCTGTGCATTGCCCAGTGGCATGTCTCGTCTCGGTGATTTCTTTTACCTCCAACAGAGCTTTGGGAAAACGAGAAACTCACCTTCTCATGCTGCCTTCGCCTTCAGCTACAGTCTGAGGTTATTCATATTAGCCATGTTTCATTGCTGTCTTAAAGAAGAGAAGGGGATGCAAGGTTTCAAGCAAAACCGGCCAAATATTTAAATTAAAGAAGGGGATGAAAAGTGCAGGAAGTCACATGCCATACCTGTCAGAAAAAAGGAATCATTTAGTTACAACTTTGTAAATTAGGTTTCTTGATAAAAAAGTGTTTAAGTCGGGCTTAGCTTTTCCAATGTGAGCTGAACATTGATTCATTATGGAAGATTATATTAATATAGCATACTTGTGACAAGCTAATAATTAAATATAAGGTGTCACTTGTAGCACAAACTCTCGCAACCATTTACTTTTGTATTGTTACAAAAACACAGCATTATAAGCAGCTTCTTTACCATATGCTGAACTGCAGTGAACAGTTTATAACAATCGCTTCACTATCAATTTTAATAAATCTGACTATGTGCTAAGTGGTAAAATACTTTTTAGTTTTTCAAATCTATATATAAATGTGTACAATATGTAAATGATTACTTATTGGACTTAAGTTGAGCTCATGGGTCATTCAGAATAAATGTACTCCGATGAAAGTTAGAAAGGAGCATTAACTGAACGTCCTGAATAACGGCCATAACTCAGTCCTTTATACATTAGTGTGTTCTGCTTCTAAGCGTCTCACTGCTCAGAGGAAACTAAGAGCAGACCCACACCCCCACAGAGGAGAACATCTGCCCCCCCTGCACATGACTGATCATGGAGTGGCTACAAAGTTTAAGAATTCCCATTTTTCACAAATATATATACGATGCTTGTGCTGAAAGCCAAAAGCACTGCGTGTGTTGTGGTTTCATGCGAGCCAGTTTGGGGTTTTTCGTCCTTCCCTGACCCGAATAGTTTGGTCCACATCAAAGCTGCAACACATCTGGATCTGAGTAGTGGCCGAGGGCAGGTGGACACAAGAGGTCTTCACTTTAGCAGCGGGGGGATGTCAGAGGGTAGCGAGGGGTTACTGGATACACGGAAATGTTCCCCACACTTCAGGGAGATTAATCTGAGTTTAGAGGAACAGGATTGTCATTTCCTGGGTGAGTGTTGGAAAATTAGTTTGGCTATAAATCTCAGCAGGCCCGGCCTTGTCCTGGCTTTTATCAGCTTTCTATAATTGAAGTAACTATAGCCAAGGTATAATTTTGTACTATACAATGAGCAGCTCCAGTTCAACAACCTGATAAAAGGTATCAAAGAACATTTCCAGTGTGATACATTTTCTAAATTTTCTTTCTACAATTTTCAGGTGTTGTTGTCAAAGTAAATTATTTAAAACAATGTCTAAATATTGCAGTATTATAGTGAGACCGCACCATTGACCAATATCTCTTACAATGCATGTAATGTGTACATCAGTGATGCCTTCAGTTAATGAGAAGTAAAACAAATATGTCATGAACAGAAAACCAACAGACAACACTCAATTATTTGAATACAAAAAAAAACTCATGTCAATTAAAGATGTAGGAATATTTAAACCAAATGTCATAATAATTTTGCTCATGTTGACAATAATAATAATAATAATAATACATTTATTTTGGGGGGGGCCTTTCATAACACCCAAGGACACCTTACAGGGCATAGGGGCAATATAGGGAACAATTAAAACTGTGGATTTAGTGAAGTATCAGCCGGGGTAAGACAAGACAACAGGAAATTGACTTCAAAAGGACACAATCACAATCAACGGTCAATCTAACCACAAACACAATAACTAATTAATTGGTATATGTTTTACTTTAACTTTGATTGATGCTTATATAGTTAGGTTAGGGTTAGTAAGTATTGAGTGTTTTAAAGAACATATTAGATTTCCAACAACTATTTCAGTGAATTTTAGGTTTAAAGTCAGTCACCTCATAGTCATTGTTTGATTTCAGATGCGATGCCTACTCTACACACGGTCTGCTCTCGAGACATGTCACAGTGTGAAGGCTCATAAATCTCACATTTATTGTTTGATGTTTTGGATATAAATTACATTTCTCATGGAAAAAATGAAATTTAGGATTTATCGACAAGAAATGTACCACGTGAAATACAGTACTGTTTGTCCATTGCCCAAGTTTTAGGTGTAAAGAAAGAGGGAAGCACATTTATGGACTTCATAAGGTTCAGACTAAACACACAGAACACTGGCTCATTCATTTTCTCATGTAATGTTTCTTCAGAGCACATTTTTAATACAGTAAAGTGACAAGTGCATGAATACATCAAATTGCTCATTTTTGTGTATTCATATTTTTAAGACAGATCTAAAATATAAGAGAAAGATCGAGACAGTCAGAAAAAGGGTTGGTGTGAGAGAGTGTGTGTGTCCATGTGTGTGTGTCGCTGCACATAACCTCTGCAGCCTCAGCCAAGTCATCCTGCGGGAGATTGCTGGCAGGCCTGGGGTCAGGGGTCGCCCCTCTGAGGGAATTGTCCCTTTAAAAGGTTATCTGGGCCTCAGTTTGGTGCTCTGATGTGATTTCAGTTTGTAATTGTGTATGATTGAAATAATATATAATATCAAACAAGCTCTGAAGGTCATCTTTTTTCCCATGGTTCCACATTTGTTCTCCTCCTGAGAAGAATTCTCCAAATGTGTGACTCGTCTGGCAAATCCATTAGCAAGCAGCGCTGAAAAAAGAAAGCATAACTGCAGTAATCCAAGACATGAAACAGAATAAGACTGTATTTCTGCTACAGCAAAAGACACAATATACCATCTCCCTTATCTGAAATGTAAATATACTTATGATGGGGCATTATGTGTACAGTGTGTCCCTCAGCTGTGGAAATCCCCAATCGTTTAAATGAAAAAAAGGACATTTCTTTGTTCTTTGCCTTTCCCTTCATTGTCTGTTTGTTGGTTATTCCTGATTAGAAAGGATCTCCATCTGCCTCTCTGGAGCTCGTAAGCCCGCTCAGATCTCCGCTTCTTGTTGGGCAAAAGCTCACCTAAATCCGTGCAAGCCTAATGTTTATCCGATGTGAAAATAATTACTCAAAAGTGTTTTTCTTAATCCTGATAATTAGAGCGCGAGAAGGGAGATCAGTGTCACTGTATATCACGGGGCCTGGCGATTGACTTCCTGGTCGTTGTAAATTTCAGGTGAAGATGTGAGCGGATAATGGTTAGATTAGGCCTAATCCAGTGCAGCAGCAGCCCTTAATCTGTTATGATACAAGGATGATCACTTAAAAAGGTCTGGATCCAGGGCTCTGCCTCCTGGTTGGGCGAGAGAAGGCTCGACCTGGGACCCGTCTTAAAACCTGCTTAGCGGCACGGTGGTGCCAGCAGCTGTGAGCACTTGTGGACGACCGTGGTTAGAAAATGAAAAAAGGAGAGACAGAAACAGTGGAAGACATCTCAATATCAGCCCACGCCTGGGTTTCCCCATCGAGGGCGGACGGGGCTTAGGGTGGAAACCTGTTGTCGGTCAGTAATCTGAAGATCAACACGCAGGTTTGAGTCCAGGGCTATGATTTCACTGTGGCACATCGGGGATCTGCAAAATGAAGCCCAGAGTGGCATTAAGGGACCAAATGGAAAGCAGCTCATCTTGTTCAAGCAGGGACGCAGGAGCCCAGCGACCCGGAGATATTGGACGAAGCAGGAATTCAGTCCTCTCTCCAGATCACATAACCAAGCTCCATGAGAGCAAAGGGGGGGATTAGGGAAGAAATTCTGCATGGTTTGGTGAATTAGAAAATATGTCAGGGTGGTATGCGGTTGGCACCTTTGAGATGCTGAACTAAATGGCACAGATGCATGCCAAGGAGTGCAGTGATGTGGATAAAGTGACACATAGTCTTCAGATGAAGTATTAAGTAGGCTTTGTGGAAAAAATGTGAAGGGGAACACACACATGCACACCGTTTATTATTAATATCTAATTCTGCAGCAAGTGTGAAGGACACTAATATACAAAGTATTAATTGGCTTTCCATGAATCCAAAAATACAAAGAAAAATGTAAGAACTCATGAGACCATATGTGTATAGAAGCCGAAAAATAAACGGAAAAAAAATGTGTTTTTTTCGGGTTAAAGAAAAATATTATACACCGAAAATGACAGACAGTAATCTTCAAAGTGTTAAACGCCTTCCCATGAGTTCAAACATATAGGGTAGAACAACAATTAATAAGGCCCTATGTGTAAAGAATACTGAAAGGAAGGGGAAACATGAAATGCTATTAGTCTTGGGTACACAAAAACTAATTTTCCATGTCTTTTTATTGATACAGAAATAATAACGTATTGAATGTAGAACCATGAGCATCACTTTTCGCAGGTTATCGGATATTGGAGTGTCACCAGTAATTAGTTGCATATTTACCAGGCTGTTTTATATGATAATAAGCAGATGGAATCAATTTACGCATATGTTTATTGACTTTTTTTTGCCACCCTATTGATTGGTGCTGAATAACTCGACACTCAGTCGCCTAAAAGAGCTTCATTATCTTAATTTGCTGTGTTTAAGCAAAGTGACAGTTGAATAGCCATTTTGTTTTACTGCTCTTTGCTCTAACACCACAGTTTGTTTTGCTGTCAACAAAGTGGACTCGTAGTTTGTAGTTATTGATTATTGGAAATTGGGATGTGACATATCCATCACCTGATGACATTCAGATCAAAGTTAAACAAGCCTTAATTTTTTTTAATCATCCAATTTATATTCACTAATATGGTGCACCATCTTATTCGAATGATTACCTTCTTAATATTGGTGTCCCATCAGTATGTGCTACACAGATGCAATATCGAGTGTCAGCGTCATATTCCAGTGGGATGTGATGGACATATGGACTTCAATCAGCACGAGTCACTCTAATTGTTGATGCAATAAAGGGACAGGGATTTGTCTCGGTGACACTGATGCAACTTTCATAATAACAACACATGCTTTCACACCCGTTATAAAAAGGAAATCATTAGACTGTCATTCTACATATCATATTTCCATAATGCCATCTTAGTTTAGCAACTACTAATCAATCTTCAATTTAGCTTGGCTTTGCGTTGGTATAAAGTATCACTTACAATTCCAGTTTAGGATGAAATGTGAAAATGGTCAAAACTGTTTTTTTAAATAGAAATAGAAATGATAAATATGTTTAAAAAACATAGGCAAAAAGTTCAATAAGAATGTCAGATTAAGATTTATCAACACAGAAGAAAAAAATATATTTCTGTCCATCTAAAACAATGTGACGATAGGATTTAAGCTGTTGGGCCTTGGATTTATTTTTTAATAAATAACTATTACTTAAAGTATATAAAAACTGAACAACCATTTTAACATGCCTTTCACCCCATAAAGAAAAAAAGGCCATAACATATGCTCAATAGAATTCTCTGAACTGTTAGGTTGTTAGGTGGTGACCCCTGCTTTGTTTGCAAATGACATCACATCCAATAATAAACTGGATTAATGCTACCCTTTCACAGCGTGCGATACATGGCCTACATTAACGGTATTATGGCAACCCCCCCCCTCAAAGTGATCTGAGGTATGAAGTCCATCAATATCTCCTTTTTCTTTTTGTGGCACTATGCTAATTTTCTATAATTAAGAATCTAATCAAAGCATATGCTTAGCCTGGCTTTTAATAAACACACGAGCCGCTGCTGACAGAGGACCAGGAGCTGTTGGGATTCATGTGTGTTATTAGATCCCTGCATGTAATAAAAAAAGGGCAGGAGAGGAGGAGGATGAAGGGAAATTGTATGACTCGCATCTTCCAAGTAGTTTCTTTCTGAGGAAATTATTTTTAAATCAGTAGAAATAACATTTGTCCAACCGGTAAAAACCTAATGTGACATTAGCCTAGTACATTTGTTTAGTAAAATGTGTTGTACAGCAGGACAACATATCCTAAGTCTGTTCAAAAGGACTGTGAATCAAGTAAAAGATGAACGCATGAATAAATAAATATTATTCCCGTTAGTCGGATGCTAACCACATTCAAAGGTCAGGCCTGCATTTGCCACGTTGTTGCATGCCAGATTATTGCCAAGCTTTTTGTACGAATTTTCATAATGGAGTCTGATTATATTCGGGCTACTTCTTGCTGATTTACCGCAGTGACTCTGGTGAGCACAGGAGGGCATGTGCAATCTCTTTTGTCTGGATATAAAAGAATAAATATCCTGCTAAATCCAGAGTGCTCGCAGGGCTGGGCTAAAGCTGCCGCTCAGTATTCACCGCTGTGTCTCTCTTTGCTCTTTGCTTCCACTATCCTGGAACTTTCCTCCTTTTTCTTGCCTCTCTCTCGCAGCGAGATGGAGCAAGGGAGGGGAGCGAGGCAGAGGGGAGAGCCTGGCGAGAGAGGGAGGGAGGGAGGAGGAAAATGAATTGGGGCTGGCGTTTGATGTGTTGATTGGGAGAGGAGCGAGGACAGCAGCTGCACTCAGAACCCTCCCCGGGGACAGCAGGCTTGATAGCTAAATGAAGACCTCTAGTGCTTTCTTGTTAGCCAAGATGGATCCTGCACCCAGATGAAGCACAATTAGTCAATGGCAGCGGCTTTAGGTGTCCACCGATCACAAGGCACAAGTCAGTGCTTCTCAGGGGCGAAGCTATTGGCAGTCAGTGCCCCGGGCTGTGTCCTAGCCCCGCTGGCCTTTTCGGGCCTCTTTACCACTACAGAGGGGAGAGCAGAAATCCCGATCCGAGAGGGGCTGCAAATATCTCTCGTCAAATGATCCCTCTGGCATTCGGGATACAGCTGTGCACATCTGATTAGAGCGAGACAGGCATGGTCCAGTTTGGCTAAGAAGTGTTTCCCTTAGATCTCGGCGGCTTTCTCATCTGACACATAAAAAAGGGGAAAATTCTCAATAGAGTTGCAGTTTGCCCATCAGTCAGCTATTAAATCCCTCATGTCTCTGCGAGCCCACTGGCATACTGACAAGGGAGAATTGATTGCTGCTATCCTATGTTTAAGAGAAGCCCAATTTGTATCAAGCCACTTGGAAAGAAACCCCATCTTTGGCCTGCAGACTTCTTCTTGTTGCTATTCAGGATCATATTTCTTTGCTTCTCAGACAAAACAAACCAGACCATTTGAAACTATAAAACAAAACATGTTTGCTTTTTGTCTGCCTGCTACCGGTGCTCCATCCCCTCGGCATGTCTTCCTACCTTCGGCTGCCGCTGCTAATGCCACTGGAGCAATGCAACATGGGGAAGTTTGTGCCACTGCATGATGAAGCATTCTATTTATATTAAAATGAGGCAGCTCCTCTGGGAGATATAGAGGAGAATGGAACAACAAACATGGAGCTTTGGAAGGCGAAGGAAAGTGTGGGGGGACCAGTGACAGCAAAATGGCAACTCCTCCATACAAAGTGGCCCTAAGGACCTCGGAAAGAGTTATCATATGAACGGTGGCAACTAGAAGGGCCTTGTGGGTGTACTGCACGCACTCCACACTTTGCCATAAAACAACACCCACGGTAATAAAGCAAACCCTTTAAATCCACCGAGCACACCACGCGATCCCCTTAAGTTGATCTTACTTGGTGTTTTTTTTTATTTTTATGCATTGACCAATGGTGTCGTCGCATCAGCTGACCCATGATAGATTGTTGAGTCTTCGTCTGTTTGTTGTAGTACCGTACTTGTCAAAGCCTGTATTTGTTAGTATATTGACTAGTGTCATTCATGTTTTACCCCCCAAGACAAATGACACCTGAGAGGATTGTGTGGAGGTGAGAAACTATTCGTACACTGTCATCTGTCAATGGTTATTATCGTAGTGTGCTGGAGAGATGGACATATGTGGATACAGACAATTATAGAGACATAATACCAGATAGATAGATAGATAGATAGATAGATAGATACAATGCCATATATTGATTGCCAGAGGAATTGTTATGTGATAGAATCTCAAAATCCTGTCCACTGCTTTGCCTTTTTTTTTTTTTAATGTTATAAGGATTTGTTAAAGAGGCCAGTATATCGCATGTCGTTATAACAGGACCAAGTAAAAAAAAAAGACCATTCCTTACAACGACTTGCCCTAATAACCTATATTATCGTCCAGCCATGGTAATAAAGGCCAGTGGGCAATAACAGCTGGGCTTTCCTCTTTCTCACCGAGAGACGGCGAGAGTGGAGGAGAATGGACCCTGGCCCTGCAGTCTGTCTAGTTAATTAAGCTCAGGGGTGAAGGTGTTATTTGTGGGAAAGAATCCAATTATTTTGCCTCTTCACTCCCGAAGAAGAGAGGGGTTTGTGTGTGGTGATGATGATGAAGATGATGATGATACCACTCAGAGGCAAGATAGCCACTTCATGACTTAAGGAGTTCATTCTTTGTACCTCGCCGAGCCCCCTTCCCTTCCCCAGGATTAGCCAATTCCTGTATGTAACCTCTTGCCTTTTAACAGAAACGGTGATATTTCATTCGGTGAAGTGCAAATGTGATTGTTACTGATTCGGATAACACAAAAGAAAAATCAAAATGGTATGTTTTAGTGTGGCCCGATATGTTGCTGGTGGGAAATTCTTGTGTTGAATAAAAAATAAATAATACTCCTGGTCATAATAGCTTCAAAGGCAACAGGGCTTATATGAAACAAAAGAACCAATTAAAACCTATGAAACCTTGATTAAGACTTTGACATCTAAAAACAGACTGTTACAGTATATCCCTGTCTGCCTCTGTGTGATGGTTGGCCTTGTTTGAACGCAGATTTGAACATGTATCCATGCAATTAGTGGTCTTGTAGGGATCAGTGAATGCTACTCTGAAAGGACCAATTTAGACAATTGTAGCTGGTTTTTCGGGAAGTGTCTTAATTAAGGAGCACTTTAAATATATCTGTTTTATCTGTTTGTCAAACAGAAATTACAAAGTTGGAAACCACAACATTTCTGTGTTTTTTATTGTTTTATTTGTCCATATATAAGCAGTCAATTACAGTTTTTGGAGCTATAGTGTCACTTGGCAAAACATTAAATAAGCTCAATACTGGCATTTAGTGTACATATTTGTATTTTATACGCTATTCTTTGTCTGATCGAGTGTGGAAGCATCACTGTTCAACTCTTTTCACTATTTATCCTGAATCCTGCTTCTGCTGCTAGAAGCATATAACTTGTCACTTCCTTTGAATTACAGAGTTTTAAAATCAACAAATGTTTTTATATAAAAACCTCTTTAGTCAATTGTGTACTGGGGGCAATAAAAGGTGTAGGAAAACTGCCTTTAGATGGTGGAAGTGTTCATGCATTATGTGATTGAATGTGCCCAATGGGTGCTGCATGTGATCAATTAGTAGCAAATCTTTTTTCTTTCTAAAGTTTTACTAAAGTGGATATTCACTTAAAGCCTTATCAGATTTATCATGTGAACACTTTAACAACATTTAATCATGTGTTAAAAATATAAATCACAATCAATGGCAAGTAGAATAAGCTTAACAGATAAAGAAATCTAAATAACTTCATTTCTACATTTTCATCGTTGAGACTTTTGTGTCATATCATGCTGAGAAATGTATCTACCTGTCACATGTGACATGTTTCTTAATTGGAGTTTGTGCCTGAACAAACCTGAGCCTGTTTGATGGGCCTGTTTGTGTGTGTTCTCGTCATATCATTTCACACTTTCATGTCTCCACTGGGAGAGGCAGGGCCCCTAATCTGTGCCCGGGAGAGCTCACCCTGGTCTCCCCTGCTGAACTTTGTCTTGGTGTGGGTCACCTCGCCGGGCCACAGGGGAGAGGCTGCCTCAGCCAATCCCTAATCCTGGGGAGTCGATAGATGCTAGCATGGCTGCAGGCCTCAGCTCCACACCAGCGCCCCAGGGAGAGCTGCTCATTTCAATAAATGTAAAGTGATGCTGTCCACAAGCAAACATGAGAACCACACACACATGTGTTATTTTTACAGGCACACACATACCCACACATGTGAGTCAGGGCTCAAATGTACGCAGATGTGATGGAGAATTGGTTGTCCTCGGGGCAAAATATGCGGAGTGATCCAGTGATGTAGTTAAATGACAGGCAAGCGAGCGGAGCATTTGCTCGCTTGATGCTGTCGATGCGTCGCTGCTGCCCCGATAAGACCTTATTTACATTTGTCAGGGTGAAATTGATTTCTTTTTTGCCCTTTACAGACTGCTCAAACTGCAGAGTGGATGGGAGCTGTGTCACAAGCCTTTCGATAAAGCCAAGAACGTCTATCAAAAAGTATTGAATTTAAAACCCTGACAACTTTGGAAAAAAAGTCAGAAAATTTAAATAATATCTGGAATTTTCTCACGTTTTATTTCAAATTGCCACACGTGTTGCCCAACAAACCCACAACCTTCTCCTTTATGTGTGTGACAGGGACATATGTTGATGTTAACCCCCTGTGGAGAGCAGGCTGGTGCAATATCTGTTTGTGTGGCGGCAAACCCTTTTTTATTTGTGTGTGTGTGCACACAGACGCATTTGTTCCAATGTATCTATACATTTGTGTGTGTGTGTGTGTGTGTGTGTGTGTGTGGGGGGTGTTAGGCAGAGGGGGGACACAATGAAATGGGTGGCTGAGCGGGCGCCTCCCACCATTAAAGCACTAAATGGGCAGCCGGAGGTCCCGGTGAGTGTGTGAATGAGGAGAGTTCTCCTGGGAGGTTAAGGTCAGCGGGTTTCTGATGGGACTGTATGATTAAGGTCAGGCCTGCTACTAATGTGGCTGTGTGTGGTGCTGAGATGGATACCAAACTCTTAAGGGTTAAGGTTATGATTTTTTTAACGGGCCAAGGTTAAGATCAGACACCTGAGAAAGAAAACACAGTAATGTAATTGTCAGAAGTGAGCGGGTTGTAATAGATAAGGAAGAAGAGGGTATTTCTAGTTTAACAGGCTTCAATGATATTCAACACTGCTTGCTTAAACTTGTGTTTATACAGCCTGGATATTTTATACAAAATCTGATAGAAGCTAACTATATATTGGTGTAAAAACTGTTAACAGGTAACGGCAACAACAAGTATATTTCGCTGCTACACTTCTCTCTGGCATGCACAATGAGTCTATAGATCCCTTTTCAAATAACAATAGCGTCTCATTAGGCTAAAACTCATATTAGTAATTTTTCATCATCAATAAATATGTCCATTATTATTTATATATATTTAATTATTTCATTAATTGTTTAATTATGTGTTTGAAAGTGCTCTTCTTTGAAAGTGTCATGTTATTTATTTATGTTACTCTGTACGCATCTATTGCATGTCTATACAACCTGGAAGAAAATGTCTTGTTGAACGTTTTTTTTTTTATCGACAGTCTACTCATAGTGAGCGGCATGTTGTACAGATTTTGAAGGCCTTTGTGGAACATTTTTATGTTTTGAGCTTTTTAAATCAAATTGACTTGACTTGTTCACTCGGTTAAGAAATGTCAGAAATAAATCAAAGATAACCTCACACCTTCCCACAGGCTACATTTATTTGTCATTCAAGTTTTGTCCAAGCATTTTCTCCAACAGAGAATCAAATCCTCACACAAGTAATGTGAACGTTTGTCAGTTTTGCTTTAACATTAATATTCAATAGTCGATCAGCTAATTAACTGATCATCAGATAATTCACAATACTTTCCTTTAAGAACGTTTTTTTTTTCTTGGTTTGTATGTTCAGCAATCCAGTGATGAGACAGTGATAGCATGATGTACGTTGTGGAAATATTAAACAGGAAAGGTTGAAAAATCTAATCTCAGGGACGGCAGCAACATCAGATTGTAAGCACTACTTCATACAAGTTTAATGACATCCAAACAATGCAATGGTATTTTTGACAGATCGAAGAGGGTCACTTGCAACGATGCTATCATTAAAACATCATCGCAGGATAATGACATTCCCGATGGTCTTCACCCACAGCCAATCCAGTGTAGATGTCTGTCTGGACTGACTGACGGATACTCAGGCAAATAGATAAATCTGACCTCTGGTACTAAGGGTATTTCACTTATGGCTGCCAGACGGGCCCTGCACCAAAA
Source organism: Notothenia coriiceps (assembly GCF_000735185.1). Classification (NCBI taxonomy): domain Eukaryota; kingdom Metazoa; phylum Chordata; class Actinopteri; order Perciformes; family Nototheniidae; genus Notothenia; species Notothenia coriiceps. The sequence continues at coordinate 452,913 of NW_011369493.1, read as the reverse complement.
AAGTGTTTATTAACAAGCCCTCCCCTAAAAAAATAAATTAGAAGTGGCCCTCCCAGCCTATCTCCTACGAATCAAACTCTAAAAGATTATTCCACATAATTATACTAAAGGGCAATTGGTTGATATGTGGTAGGGTCGGAGGTCGTGGCCTGGTATAAGCAATCTGTAGGCTTTGGTTGGCAGGCGGTAATACGCAACCAGGCGTCAGCCTCTAACCCTATTCCCCAGGCTGATTGCTACCTGTCACCTCCCTTCAACTCATGTAAATTGCATCTGCTTTCTGCGGGAGGGAGGAGGGACGAGGGGGTTTGTGTGAGGATGGGGATATGTGGATTTTCAGCGATGTATGTGTGTATGTTTTTGTGAATACATGCCTGCCTGTGTCTGTGTGTGTAAGTTGGGGCATGTGTCCACTCTCCACTGCCGTCCTGCTGCAGTTTGGCGGTAATGGCTTCTCGGGGCAATCAGAAGAAGACACTTTCTTGACTCATCTTCTTTAATGGGGTGTCCTCCTCAGGCTAAAATGGAACAGTCCCGACATGGCCTAAGGCAGCCGATGAAAATTCAATAATCCGGCTTGGTCGACGTCGTGTTATTTATTTTTTGAGATTGGGAGTGTAATTACGCTGCACTAACATGACGTCTGGACAGGGCTGTGTGTCAGTGTAAACGTCTCTGAGTGATACCTGCATGCAGCACCATAGTTTTGGCAGGTGCATGGCAGCTTGATGCACCCATCCATCCAACACAAGGGCCTGTTCTAGCAGAGCAGTGACGTGAAAAACTGCACGTAAAGTTGACAACATAAGTAACCATTTCTGGTTCTGCAAAGGGTTAACTGATTGCATACTTTGGATGAGTGATACACAGTTGGTGAAGGATTAATCTTAAATTCTATGTTGAGAAATATTTTTGATATTTTGCTACTAAATACAGTTATTTGTGTGCAAAGAGTCGTGGTTTACTGCAGGAACAGCGATTAAACAGTTGTCATAATAAACTTTTGTTTGGTTCAGATAAGAAATATACTAAAGTATTACTTCTGTCCTAAAATAAAACTTTTAAAAAGAACATTTATTAAAAAAATCTCCTTGCTGTAAATTATTATTTACTGCAGCTGTATGATCATTAAGAGTATATTCTTTAGGAAAAAAATGACCATTTAGTCAGTTGTTATAATATAATAGTCAATGTATTTCACCTGGAGTCATTATGGTTTAAATACATATATTTTAATGCTAAACAAATACATCTGTAAATAATTACCATCCACTTCACTGGGGGTACTCTTTTATGTTGAGTCTTCTAAATTCAATCACTCCAGAAAATAAAATAATATATAATTTATATGTCTGCTATCAAGAGAGCAGACGTATACATTTGTCACAAAATAATGAAGTGTATCTATGTATGGTTTATAAATTCATATTGATTTTCTCCTCCAATGTCAAACACAAATGTTTCATTTTCAGAAGAAACGCGAGAGAGTGGGAATTCATTTGAAAGGGAGAAGGCAGTGGGTGAGGCAGAGATGAAGTGCGGGGCCCTATTTGGCTCTGTCAGTTTTTATATGACATTATTATTCTCCGGGTTATAAATTCTGGCATGTTAAGATCTCCAACAGCAACGACATAAAATTCAATCAATGACGCCTTCTCTCCACACCTCGACTCTCGGCCCCGCTGCTCGGCCCGCTGATAGTTCCTAAATCAAAGCCAATGGGATTCTGCATAATTGTGCAGCAGCAGTGGCCCGGCGTAAGGTCGCGAGCAGTGGCCGCGCGGCTTTATGGAGTTAATGTGAATGGCGGTATAAAACACTGCTTCATAAACCACTACGGCGCTGACACATTGCCAAACAGGGTCCATGTATATGTATAACTGCTGTGTGCCTGCATGGAAGTGCTGGTTTGAAGGCATTTCTCCAAAACTGTGAGATGAGAAAGGGATTTAAAAGTTTTACAGCAGAATCACAAAACCACATAAATGGACATATATAATTTTACTTTAAGCATAAAACATGTAGTATTCTTTTATAGATGTAACCTAATTCTATATATCTGGTGCTGCAGAGACAGTGCCTATAAAAAAGTATTTCCCACCTTTCATGTTTTATCATCCTTCAGTGCAGCATCAAAGTCGCTTTAATGGGTTTCTTTTGTCTTTATTGCATAGGTTCTTTCATGATACTCACCAACAACTTGGCTGTATTCCAATCAGTCTACACACAGGTGATCTGTGTCAAACAAAAACAAATCACATTCTTAGATACAAGTATATTGTATTTGATATTTGCCATAACGTTTGGAAACATGTGTGTTCTCCCTTTGGGTATTTTTTAATCAATGTTAAAAAAAAAAAGCCAAAATAATTATATTCAATATAGGGCTGCACGATTTGGGGAAATAATCTAATTGCGATTTTTCTGACAGATATTGCGATTCGATTTGCGATTTAGTTTTTAAGCGACCCAACGGAAGTATATTGTAAAATGCGGCCATGTCTCCGGCTAAGAAGGTCGTATCAACATGCTCCCGTCTCTAGCACCCCCGCAGCCCGAGCTACGACTGAAAGAACTAAACTTACATGAAACTTCCGTTGGGTTGCTTTAAAGTCAAGCTTCAGTTTAAGATTCACCCTGTAATAGATGTAAAACATGTGATGGAGCATTACTAACCTGACCCAAACCATCTAAGAAAGCTCCATTGGAAGCCATTTGGAAAGGGCAGGCACTTTCAAAAATACTTGGCAGGTGATTGGATCAATCTGTCTATCACCTTCTATCATGGGCCACTTCTGATTGGTTAACAATGACTTGTACATGTGGAACACAGCACTTATTGGTGTGGATGACTGACACACATGAAAAAATAAAAAAATAGCCGGCTTTGCGATTTTTTAATTGCATCATTTCAAATCGCGATTTCGATTTAAAACCGATTAATCGTTCAGCCCTAATTCAATAACCATGTAAACTTCCTAGTTTGTTGAATACCTTTTCTCTGCACTGTATTAGACAGATTGATTTACTCTCTGTCTGTTTTCATGGGGAAATGTTCACATAAATACAGTCATTTTTGGTGACATTTCCATGATGTCTGACTTGTAAACTGTGATTTTGAAATGGACTTGCAAAGGCACATTGTGCCAGATGTTTTATTTGATGGAAGTAAAGCACTTTAATTGTGTGTTTAACTGTGTGTCTGTGTGTGCATGTTTGTGCTCAGAGGTGCACTTCCTCTCGATCTGCATGCGGCTGCTTGTCTGCCTGCTGATTGCTTTGATTGATCATTATCTGATGGCCTCTTAATTAGAATGCTAATGAGGAGGAGGTTTTCCGCCCGGCCCCTCTCCTTCGCCGTGCCTTGTCTCTGAAATGAGGCGTAATGGAAATGACATGGGCGATGTGGGATGGATGATCCCCCAGTTAATAATTCCAATCTGTTAATCAATGGCCTGGTCGATTGGCTGCCACACAGAGCTGCGACACAAAACCACTCTGTGTCAGCACCCTGGGTGAAAGGGATTGTGGGAGATGACAGTCATTTCGGTTGAGGCTGATCTGGTAGATTGGAAGGTGTGTCTAACAGGGTTTTTTTTCCCAGCAAGACACACACAATTATTCCTTTCTGTTTCCTTTAACATCTTGACACAATTTATAATTACTGTACATGGAGAAAATAGCATACTGAGACTTTATAGCTTTGTTCACAAGGTTAGAAGAACACAGAAATAAATCCTTTTTTTTCAGGCGCTGGTTGTGGGGCGCTGCGGGTGGGTTTGTTTGAGATCAGCGTGTGGAAAGAAAACGTATTAACAGCATAATAACAAAAGATTATGTTCATCTGGGGCAAGGCCCTCCGTTTTCTCGCCGGGCGCTGACTGTGAAGTCTTTATTCTGTGAGTCGGCAGCACGCCGCACCCTTAAAAAGGTTATTATGTTCCCTCACTGTGGCAGCACCGGCCCTCGGAGCTCCAATATTGTGACGGGGGTCGCCTGTACCACATTAGAGCCAATAAATGTGCGTTGGCACTTCCTCAATTTAAAGTAAAGCCCCCTTTCCCTTCTACCTCCATTCTTCATTCCTAATAGGGTATTCCAGAAACGCATCTAATAAGTTGTGGGATATCTGCTGTGGGATAGGGCTGAATATTTCTCTCTCTCTATGGTCTGTTGCTGCAATGGGAATTTGTTATTTGGTTGTTATTTTGTATGAATCACTATCTTTAGTTTGTTTTTATTTGTATATATTTTTAAAGCATTCCCAACTGCTCATGGCCTTTGTATTCTTTTTTTAATTTATTTTTTTAAAGATTTCAGTCATTTTCATAAAAAATAAAGTGACTCTTGTTTTTAATTGTTTCACTTCCCTAAGTGTCATATCATAAACATGACTCCATGTGTGTTCCCTAACCAATATCCCACTGCAAACATTATCCAGCATCACTCCTAAAAAGTCCAGGTCCAGTGTGTTTATTGTGGCTTTCAAAGAAGTTGAGGTTGGCGAATCTAAACACATTCTAAGCTGGGTTATTCTCTGATGCCTATCATGGGAGCTAATATCAACCTCGGGGATCATCCAAAGCCCGCTGGGTCCGCAGAGGACTCCAAATTCATGAGGACGATATGTGGGTGTGTGTGTTTATCTGTGTGTACATGTGTATGATAGGGGCAGAAATTGAGATTTGATGATATTGTGATCACCTGTGAATGCCAAAAAAAACATATAGCAGGTTCAAACATCAGGAGCGGTGAAAGCAAAAGGCCTGCAGCCATGAATAATTACCCCGACACACACACTCTCACACACACCTCCACCCTCACATCCGTTACCACAATTGAAAGTCTGTAAGTAATGAAGAACATCCTCCAACAGCAGGACAAGCACTTTCAATGACTGATTGGTGATTGATTGCCCGCAGAGCACCTCCCTAACGGTCACTGTGTGAGGGTTTTTCTTTTCATCTTTCTCATCCTTACAGAGAAAGGGCTGAGGGAAAGAGGCAGAAGGAGCATGAATTCATTAAATGGGCCAAACCCTTGCCTCTAAAATTGATCTCCCCTTTTTTTTTTTTTGAGCCATCGCCCGATCTCATCTGTATTCCAGATCCATTCCCAGATGATACCCCCTCGATCAAGAGGCAAATGCAATAGAATCATAAATCTCCTTTAAAATATCCCGCTTTAGAACATGTACATGTTCTGCGGGATGATAGGATCTAATTAAATAAACAATTTTAACAGTTTGTGTAAAGGTACATTTTTCCTGCTTATTCTGCACTGTTATAAAATGTTGCCTTTAGGGGTGAAAATGCGACAAAAAAGCCTTATAAGCAAACACATTTTATTAGTTTTCCGCTCGTCTCTTTACAGTCTTCAAGGGATTTCAAGGGTCAAGCAAAGACTAACCATCTGCCCTCCTTCTCCTATAATTAACATTAATGATAATTCAAACAGCTCAGCAGAAAGGATCCAAATGTACTCCCCTGTCCGAGTCAATTAAACACATAATATATCCCGCCTTCTCCAATTTGCCACTGACGTGACACTTCCTTCCTCCAACTATCCAATGGCACATTGTCTTGGTCAGCATGTCTTTCTTAAACACGCATTGATTCGAGGCGTCGCCACATTAAACATTAACCGGGGCGCCTGAGCATCTCGTCATGAACACCAGGGGCAATTAATAGAGCAGTAATGGCCGGGCGACAGATCACTCAGACAGCGCTGAGTGATGAGCGGCCTGTTACCACCTGTTCAGTGTGGAGGGAAATGAAGTCGAACCTTGGCACCCCGCTGTGAGACGCTGATTGAAATTTACAAGGCTACACGCACGCCACTGACAGCCATGTCGGATTGGACTCTTTGAGGAAGGCCAGACGCGTAACAAGTAAAGCATGTCGTTCTAAAGACTGTAGGCACAGGATGGGCTGTGAGATATAAGAGACGGCTCAAGAGAAGGGTAGAAATAACTTATTAGCATTGTGGCGATTGGTCACGCACTAATTAGACATGATATCCAACACACACAAGGGGAAAAAAGTAAACATTAGGGTGTTTGATGAAGTATATTACTTATCTTTGTGCCCAGAATGAACTTTTTAAAAGTATTTAGGTACGTATAAAAATGCATTTTCTCTCAGATAACTCTTGGCTTATCTTAATAAAAATCTGTTTATTGCTACTATCATGTCAGATAATTGTATTCCATGTACAGCAGCTCAGTATTTTCAACACTTCATAGACCCTCATGCACTTTTTTACCAGAGAGCCATAAAAACAGCCTCTTGTTCTTAATGTCTTCCCTTCTTTTGTCACTTGCTCCCTCTAACCAGGCTTGACAAGTTTAAAGTGGCCCTGTTTGTTCTCCTTTATCAGGCAGGCAGCTCCCGGCCTCTTGTATTCAACACACACTACAGTGGAACCAGATGTCCTTTTGCCGGCGGCACAACTTTCAAGTTGACAAGGTCCCCCCAGAGGATGGGGGATGGATCGGTGGCAGGCAGAATTTGTGACTAATAGCCAGTTTGATGTGACAGGGCCCCGCCGTCTGGGGAAATTGAAGCGCTCTCCGTGTCGATACCTTTTGTGTCTCGCTCAGTTGTAGGTTATTGTTGGCCAGGCCTTGGGGACCGAGGGCCGGGCAGTTTACATTGCAGACACTACGTGGTCAGCACCAACTTTTTTATTGTGGCTATTGATTGGTCCTGGCCGCCCCGCTGTGGCTAATTTGCTTGTTAACATCAACCTGAAGTGTCCCAGCCTCCATTTTGTCCCTCACCACTCCTTTATCTCCACACACTGTCAGCTCAGACACTTTTATCAAGCCATCTTTTTTGTTCCTCTCCAGTCCAATACACAGGGCCTATTTATTAAACAACTATTTCTTAAGCTGTCATTTAATCAATACAGCTCCCCCCCCCTCTCACTGCCTGGAATTAAACACGAGTTAAACACAAACCAGGCATAATGACCTTTTTATGGGGCCCACTCAACCAATGAAATTAACACCAGGGACTGACCATTTATACCTATAAGCCTTTGTAAGTTATTAACTTCAGAAAATATCATTTTAAATGACAACACATGGCAGTCAGCGGGGCCACACACTTTCTGCTCCCACCCTCGCTGTCATATGTTGAGTCTGTCAGCGCGCCGAGGAATGCCGTGGCTTTCTAACTAACAACAGACTGAATATATCTGTGAGAGAGAAAAAGAGAGAAGGCATGAATTTTATATTAAATTCCTTTGGCTAATCCAGTTCGCTGTTCGGTCCAGACTGAGTTTAGGCAAAATATTAATAATGCATTGAAAGGAGCTTATTTTCTTCCTGCTGGAAAGGGTTTAAGGAGACTGGTACTTTCTCAAGTTATGCATCTTGGTTATTTGTAAGCACCCAATAACTAAGCAGGTGACAGTTGATTTTATGAGATCTTAAGCCCTCCAAAGCCTGAGAACGCCCCTGGTTGGATTTCCTAATACAATAGAGAGATGTTATGAAAAGGAGATAATGAATTGGAGGTATATTTTCATCTTGTATCTTTGCAACCTTGAAGACTGCTGCCTGAGGCACTTCCTTAACCTTTTACAAGCCAGTTTACGTTTTAGTAAACAGCAGCGTCCTCTGATTGTCTCATCATATCATATTCCACATTTTTCAATTCAAATTCAAATATTATCAAACTTTTTTTTGTATTAATCTGTCAAATGATGTTGTTGATCTAGCCACTGAGGGAAGCACTAAATGGATTTGCCTGGCACGGACGCATGTGAAACACTATAAACACTACTTACTGTCACAATGTTGAACCGCTCTCACATGCCCAACAGTGTTTTGGACTATTTCTCAGTCTGACTGCACTAGTTTAGCTGTCTTTGCCTCGTCTCTGGGAAGTATAATTTGCGTTTTGGGAGCCGCTGCTGTCCTGTGGTAGGGGGACATGGCAGGGAAGCTGTCTGATATGGCGCACTGTCTGTGCCCCCCAGCATGAAACATGTGCACAGACTCATCCCATGTCTCCCTCTGTGGATGGTGTAAGGTTTCCCAGCATGCCACAGCCTCTGAGAACATGGGAGATCCAGATACGGTGGCGAAAGCCAAGGGTGACATCAGCAACAACTGGCGCAAGATACCATAGAAACATCAATAATATTTATTTTGGCATTTCAAGTAAATCCTATCAGGGGGTACAGAAGTCAATGTTAAGCTATAAGCCAGGGAGAAAGTTGGAAATATTAGTGTGAGAGAACCCACAATCACAATACTTAGCAATTGTGTTGTCATAACAACAATAATAATAATAATAATAATAATAAGTTACACATTAAATACCTTTTATAAATCAGGGTAAACAATCTAAATCTATTCCATTTTATTTCTATAGCACATTTAAAAACAACAGAGTTGAACAAAGTGCTGTACATCAACAACTGTATAAAAACATAGCCTAAATACATAAAAAACTGACAGGACATGAAACAAATGTAAAACACAAGACAATGAAACCAGATCAGAAGCCACAGACTGAGAAACTCTCCTACATGACGTAAAAAAAATACAAAACCCTAGTAAGATAAAAGCCCAAATTTAAAAGCACAAGTGTCACCTGGTCTGTAAATGCCAGGGAAAAGAAGTGGGTTTTTAAACGAGATTTAAAAACAGGCAGAGTTGGAGCAAGTCTAACCTGGAGGGGCAATTCCTTCCATCATTTTGGAGTTGCAACAGCAAAGGTTCTGTCTCCTCGCTGCTTTAGCCTTGATTTTGAGACTACCAGAAGGAGTCTGTCAGCCGACCTCAGTGACCGTGTGGGTGTGTATGGTTTTAAAACACCTGCCAGGTACGGTGGGGCTAAACCGTTTAGGCGAACAGTAACATTTTAAATCGTATTCTAAAACTAAAATGTAAAGATGCGAGTACAGGCGTAATATGTTCACGCCTGCCTGTCCTTGTCAGGAGGCGTGCAGCAGCAAACCAATTAGTTGCTGGTGAGAATTTTAAATATTGTATATTGATTACATGAAATATTAATTCAGGCTGCAAGAAAACATTTTCTAATAATCTGACAATTACTTTAGATTCAATGATTCATGCTTTTGTCAACTAGATGTCCAAAAATATTTGAACATTTAAAATCTTATTTTTTTCAAATAACGTTTGAAAACCCAAATGCCTTTCTATGTCACAAAAGTCTCAATCCAAAATATATTGTAATTCAGAAGCTAAAACAAGCAAACTTTTAGCATTTTTCTGGAGTTAATATTACAAAAAATGTTCTCACCAGCAACTAATTGGTTAATCATCTCAAATATAATGTCACTGCTGCATAGCTCTCTGTTTCACACACACAGTGCCAAACATTCCTTATATTGAGGTTCTTTGGATGACATTGCTCTAACTGGACACAGAGGTAAACAGTGACCACTTAAATGCCGCCCTAAGGGGGTTGGATACTTTGACCTCACCACGGCCACGACCCCTACCCGGCCATAACCCTGACCCTCAAATGACCTCCAACCTCTAGATTTAACCCTAACACCCGCTCTCAGCCCGGCCTGCACCCTCCAACCTGAAGGCCCGTGCCTCCGAGGCACATCTGCTTTGGGATACAGCCTCTGAGCAAGGAGAAGAAAGACGACGAAATCTGACTCCCAGATTAAATCCACTCAATTTCTCAGTGATCCGCTACCGTGAGACAAATGTTGATCTTTCGTCACTGAAGCAAAAACAGTACAGCTCCTTCTCTGGCTCCTCCCAGAATGCATCACGAGCCAGTGGCTGTCTCTGTGGTGCGTTGCTTTGCTGCCTGATGGTTCGATCTTTTATAAATTGTCAGGCATGAAATTAGGCTTTACTACAACCTCAACATGTGGTGTTTTTGTCAAGACATAAATAGGGATTTCATGGATAATGTATTTCATTTAAATTGTGTTTATAAGAACATGGCTTTATTGTTCATCTGAAACATATTGCCATTTTACTTCTTTCCTTTGCTGAGTTACTTGACTATATCGTCACTGCACCAATACTGATAATATGATTGATATAAAAACTATAGTTAAAGATAAATCTGATGTTGATGCCCCATAACTCCTGTTATAGTGTTTAAATTGTATTCGCTGCACCAGAAGTCCCTTACTGTATAAGGATGAATATGTATATCTTTTTGTAACGTTGTCTTTGCTTTTGCCGCTTCACCAAATCTGCCAAAGATTACATCGCTCTCTCTCCCATGGATCGGCCTACGGGCTCATCTCAAATGCGGTGGTCTTTTTGATACATGGGCCTGCGGACTGGCCCAGGAGCAAGAGAACAGAAATACATTTCCCTTCCTTACCCTTCCCTCCCTCTTCTCCCTTCCCCTGTGTCCCTGTGACTCCCAAGCCTGAGCCGTACTTTTCATCCCAGCCGCGGAAATACTCCCCTACGGCTTTTGGCTTTAGTTCCTTTGCAACCTAAATCTCTGGACCCCAGAGCTAGCATTGGTCCCGGGTTGCATTGGGTGGTCAGTGGTAACGTTGTAGACTTTCAACATAGCCAGAAATATACGAAAGAGAGCACACGTTTTGAGAGAGAAAAAAAAAAAAAGAATACCGCCGCATTAAGCAGACATCCTGTTAAAAACCCTCCCTTTTCGAATCCAGATGCTCATATGGCATCTGACAGTTGTTGGGCCGTAAAGTTCAGGCTTTAAAGCAACTGGCTTTCTGTTTCTGTTTTCAGCTTTAGCCTCCTAGACTGTAATGAAAGCAAAACAGTAGAAAATTCCCACATTATTAAATAAAACATGTCCCTGGCCAGAGGCCAAACATTGTCACGCTAACAGGAACAGAGCACAAACACTATTCTGTGATAATTTCAACATGATTGGAATGACAGATAACATGTCAAATGTTGCAAGTAATTAAGATGTTGATACAAATATGTGTATGCAATATGTCAATATTAAAACATTTTAGAAAGCTTGTTCTGGTTATGTGTCTCCTGTATGTGGATTTCACAAGATTAAAGCTAGACATGATTCCAATTTCAAAGACATGAAATACATCTCACCCTTACCGACATGATATCTGGTGTCAATACTACACTTAAATGCCCTGTCCAGACCACAGACCCAATCAATTTGCGGTCATGTAGGAGTCGGTCCGAGCCCCCCAGGCCAGTGCAGCCAGGGTCACCCGGGGGTCACCGTCACACCCCCCTGACCTTGGCCGAAGCAGTTTATTAATAAGACAGCTGTGTGTCTGCATCAGATGATATCAGACAGGGTTTAGCATATTAATATGTTGTGAGACTTCAAGGAAAGATTTAACTGCCGCCTCTATATCTCCTGCTTCATGAAATCCATTCAACAAACAGTCCAAAACTTAATTTGACTGAAATACCTTAACGCTTTGATGGACAGAAACATAGATGAAACTGTGATCAGAATTAATTGAATTGTTGTAATGTTTTAAGTTAATCAATTATATATATTACAAATTAATTGCAGCTTGATTATTGTATGTATCAGTTGTAAAGACCAACAATAACTATCATGAGAGAAAAGCATAAAACTTAACAATTAAATAGCTTATAATAAAAAGAAGGCCTTTTTTTAAAGTAATAAAATGTTTGAAAGTATTAATTTACTATGAAGACAGTTGAAGATAACTTGTTAATTCACTTATTGCTTAATAATTTCAGCACCACAACAATTATTCAACCCAAATTGAGGAATGTTTTCCACATCGTCTGGATTCATATGCATTTTATGAAGTAGAAACCACGTATAGAACTGATTATGCTGGTTAAAAATGATACGATTGTAACTCAAATCACCGAGTATAATGACAACAAATATTTGTATTTTATGTACAAATTGCTTACCTGCTATTTTGCAGGAAACATGTTTATGCAATAAGGAAGTGTTTTCTTCCATTCTTGTAATCATGGCTTCAGTGTGCTCTGAGGAACACAAATAGGTTTTACCTCTTCCCTTTCTCCCTTTTTCTTTTTCTCCACTCCTGACGGCCTTATCAGAGGATTCCTGTCGAAGGAATCCAGATAAGCAAACACCAAAAGGAGACAGAGACATTAATTACTTTTCTTAAAGAGCACATTTTCCAAGATCTGACTGGACGAATTTAAAATAAAGATACAAATATCCATCTATCACATTTTCAAACACTTTTGGGCCAGCTGTTATATCAGAATGATAAAATGGTGCTACATTCAAAGTTATATTTCTCAGAGGGATAGTCTTTTTCATTTTCTGTTCCCAAACGTTAGGGAGCTAAATATAATAAGGAAGAAAAGATTTGTAGTGACATAAAATAAGTCTTTGTTGTTGTTTGCTGTGAATTTGATGATGATCTGGCTCAAGTCAAAGACATCGGAAATTGATTCTTTGAGTGATAATATTGTACGTTTCCTTGATAAAACATGGGCTTGTAAGAGAATCAGAGTCACAGGTCATCTTCTTGAAAATCCCTGCATGAAATGTACAGAAGCTACATTGTAGGAAAATACCATTACTTTGAAATCCACAGTATTACAAAGGGAAAAGAAGAATGGGCAGATGAGTGGGAAAAAACATGCCCACCCCCTCCTTTTCCTGCCTGTCTTCTTCTGCTGGTATCCTCAACACCTTTCTCTGGGATTTACTTAGAATATGAAAGGATTGAGGCTACACCTGGCTTGACAGACACTGTGCTACTTTATTAAACCTCATGCGCCAACTACGGCACTGTATTAAAATTGAAAGGGAGGCAGTGAGAACCCGATTCCTCTGGATAGATGGTGGCAAATCCATGGTCAAATCACCTCAGATCTGTTTCTCTCGCAGCCAGCGCTCTCTGAAGCACCGGGAGGCCCTATTGATATTTAGATGATGCTGTCGTATGTATAGGCATTTTTTTTTTTAAAGATATTGATTTTAAATTGCACATTAGGCCTATTCCATGCTGCTCGCTACATCTTAAAGATGGGCCACTTCTCCCTTCCCCAGACGCTATCTTACGTGTGGGAATTTGTATGGATTTTTTGGGTCTTGTTTGCAGTGATGGGGGAGCGAATGCAATAAGTGCTCCATTACTTACACAATCTGTGAGTGCTCAGAAAATTAGTCACCAGTGACCTCTTGGCCTCGCTCTCATACTCATTCGCATTCAAAAGACCTGATGGGAATAAGAATAAAGTCAAACTAATGGGATGATGCTCTGGAGGCTACGCAGCCCTCGCAGCAGCAGCCAGAAAATATTAATCTGCACTGTGGGTTATATATAAAATCATTCACCATTTCTATTGATGAAATGTGACAAATATACCGTAGAAACTGCAACAACAAACGCATGCATTATCGAACTAATGAAACATAGCACCTGGCGGACCGTAACACCTTATGATTTATTTTGTTTTAATATTCTCTGCACTAGCTGCATGAACATGTCTGCAAACATAATTTAAAGTTTCTAAAATTGGATTCTGTCTGCTTGTCGAATTTGTAAGGTAACTCAATGTTTAGTGAGTAAAATGTCTGACGCTTAACAAGTCATATTTAATTTGAAAATATGAGTTAACATAATTTTATTCTAGAGTAATGTCAATAGTGTGTGCCTTTCTGGAAGTCTCAAAAGAGCAATGACCAGTCAGACTTTTGGTGATTTCAATTAAAAGAGCCCTAGCTTGTTGGGGTTTTCAATTTCCTATAGTGTATTTTAGGCTTTTGTGCATATGTAAATGGTCTGCAAAGGCTACAATCCCAAAGTTCCTTCAAGAGAGAGTTTCTCTCCCACAGATTGGACCTCTTTGATTACTTCCATAACATAATGACATCACTATGAAACACTCTAACTTCTATTGGCTAGCGCTCAAACACATCGTACGTGATAAACTAAGGGGCGGGGCATCTCTAAGCTGTTGATCAATCACAGCAGAGCCGGCCAGCTAACCAATCAGAGCAGACTGGGCTCTGGTTTCAAACAGAGGGGGGAAATGGTGAAAACACGTTTTGAACATTAAAGCATGCCACAATTTAATAATTGTCCTGTATCCTCATGTGCATAGAGCAAGGTCTCAATCAATCAACAAGGAGCTGCTAAAAACTGTAATATCGTATGAGGTTAAACTGTAGCTTTGTGTTGAACTTGGCATATTGAGTGTGCGACCAATAGTTCAGTTATATGTATTTGTTTGCAAGGATATATCACACAGAATAAGTAGCCTCAATATATTGCATGCAGGCTTAACTTGCCCGCGTATGGAAATTCATAGGGGAGGGAGGGCAGGTGGTGTAAAACTTAAAGCACTTCTTCCGAGTTATTTTTAATGAAAATAAAGTAGGATCAGCACAAATCGAACAAATGATGAGAAACGACCTGGCAGGAGGTTGTGTTCTCCCTCTGAGGTGATACTGAGGGAGGCGAGGAGGCGCTGGAGGGCCTCCATTGCCCTCCCTTTTCCTGTCTTTGCTTATTTCCCACTTTTTCCTCTCCTTTCTCTCCCTGTCTCTGCCTCGCTGTGCTCCTCTTACCCCCTACAAGTCTTTCACCCTCCCTTTCCAACGTCTCAAAATATGAAAGAACTCGCATCGTGCTCAAGCCCTGCAGTCCCCCCCCCCCCCCCCCAGGAAGAAAATGCAAGACAAATCACTGTGATGCATCATTTAATTTAATAAATGAAGCTTGAGAAACCTGATCACACAACACACTTGTCTCTCTAAAGTAGCACAAGGGGACTGACTGTTGCCAGATGCCGCTAGATGTCTCTGAACAAAGAGGACACACACATGTGATCCCTTTGGGTTTGGGGGCGACACTGTCTATCCGATGGGTGCCAACAGAGCTCTCACTCTGTATGACTGACTGTACTTCAACATCACAGGGAGAAAGGGAAAGATACTCCTCTTTTTGAAGAGGAAGATGGAAAATCCATTTACCCAAGCTGACTCATCACCAGAAGAAATAAAAAAAATGTTAGTTTTTAAACTGAGTCTATGATGAAACTTTGCTGTATGTATGGAAATGTGTAGGCCAACCCTTCTAAAAAGCTCAATCTGCATTGATACCAAGTTGTTTAAGCTGAGCAATAGGAAATTACCTGCTCCAATAACACTCAACCCTTAATCCAAAAAGAAATATGGCAAATATGGTCTGAAATAGAGTCAAGGTGTTTAACATCTGAATAAATGAAATGTTTGGATTAAACTTTGTCCAACAATTATATTCTATTTAATTAAAATAAGTTAACATAATACTTCATTGCTAGGTCAATCAAGTGCCTAGGCATTTGTCAAAGTGCCAATACAACAATATAAGCATTTAAAAAATACAACAAGCACAGGATTATTTAACCCTATCATAAAGTGCGACATTGATGCAAAGTACTTAAACTATAAATTAAACTGAATCTGAAAAACAGATGGAAGAACAGAGCTCAGAAGTGCTTGAGTTCACTTTTCCTGCTTTCCTCCCTACTGATCTAATAAAACATGGACAATTGATACTCTTCATAAATTAATATAAGAAGTATATTGGCAAATATAACTAGACGACTGCTGCTTGTCTTGCTTACTTCTGGAAAAAACAAGAATTTGTGAAGGTCCATGAGCTTTAGAAATCACGGTATATCTTTTGTTTTCTCCAACCATGTTAAAAGCTGGAGGCCAAATTTTGCCTTGAAAGTGTTCCTTTTTTAAAATTTAGATTTGGCCAGGAAAACCACCACAGACAGAAGTCGTTCATTTTGTTTCTCTGAGGTTTGGTGCTTGGCAGGTAGCGCACAAACGGTATATCTGAGCTTTTTCACGGAAATAAGTTTAATGAAAGTGGTGAGATTTAGTCGGACCGGTAAGTCACTAGCCAATACACAAAAACACTAAGTTGAAAGAAGCTGAATTGCCTGCTAAGGCTAAGGGGAACTTTAGAGTTGAGTGCTATTTCTGTTTCATTAATAAATGTGGCCCCTTTTAAATTACCTGTAGTGATTTTAGTCATTCATATAAATCAGGGGTCGGCAACCTTTTTGATATGAAGTGCCATTTTAAAAAATAATTGTTATCAGCGTGCCAACGAGATGTTTTTTTTAATATATTTTTCATTTAATGAGAACAGAACATGGACTGAATTCAAGGTAACACAACTTGCTCTGTATATAAAGAACATCTTCACATTGGGTTAGTCCATCAATGCATATACCATGACTGAGAGAGAAAGATCTGACAAATTCCTTTGTTATGGGTGGGGAAAGAATATTATTTATGGTGTTGTTTTCGCTTATGTATTCCTTTAATTAAAACATATTGGCTTCCAAAAGCAATATAAGAAACAAATAGCTTTGGCATGGCTGTGGCAGTTGGAGGACAGACTCTGCATATTGGCAGATCAACTGAGATGGGATTTGGAGTCTTTGAAACTACATTTGTGCTTCAGTCTATGGTAATGAGGCCCTAGAAGAGTGATATCACCATCCCCACATATTTAGTTTGTAATTGTGTGGTTACAGGCCCCTCTGTGTGTCCATGTGTGCAACATCAGCGCTGGGTGCATGTGTGGAGCAGCTTTGGATTGCTGAGTGAGCATTTGGGGTTTACTTTCACTCTTTACATATTATGTTTAGAAGATTACCTGTTTCACAACGTAATTACTATTGGAGAAGAGTTCATCGGGAAAGAACAACCAATGTGATCCTATCTTTATCTAGTTATTGTTGTAAAGGGGCCCTATTGTGCAGATGTTCATGTTTCATATTTGTATTTGTGCCTCTACTGTGACATGTCTCCATGCTGTAATGTTCAAATGTGCTGCAGCACCTCTTTTCACCGTGGTAGAGAAACATTGGGATTTTAGCATTTGCTGACCATTTACATGCACAAAAACCTATAAAACACACTAAAGGAAATGTATAACCCCAAAAGGCATAATAGGGCCCCGTTAACGCACAACTACTTAAATCCAAAATATTAGAAAAATATTCAAAAAGGCTTTTTTGTTTTACCAATTTACCTCTGCAACAATTCTGTGACGTGTTATCTGCTGCTTTTTTAATTTGACAATAACAATTTGTGTGTGTGTGTGTGTGTGTGTGTGTGTGTGTGTGTGTGTGTGTGTGTGTGTGTGTGTGTGTGTGTGTGTGTGTGTGTGTGTGTATGTGTGTGTGAGAGAGCACATGAGGAAGATGTTTTCGATCGGTTGACTGTGACACTTTCAGCTGGGACCAGGAGGAGACAACCCCTCCTCAAACAACAGTGAGGGCTGGTGATACGCTGCGGCGATAATGGCCTCTTTGAAAACAAAAAGCCCCCCTCCCCCCTCCTGTATTTTGGAGGGAACATATGTTTGCCTGTCTCTACTTCTGTCAACAGCCTCCACTACAGTGGCAGGGACCAGAGAGATCTGCTGCTCGTGTGCTGAGGGGAGGAGAGCCTCCCTGTCAGGCACGGCTGATATGACGACTCATTTCACAGCAATGCCCCTGGTGTGGTTTCGCCGTAAACATGGGGTATGAAAAATGCTTTTTGGGAGGTAGAAGTTTGTGGTGAGGACTAAAAACATGACATAAGCCCTTCCAAAAAACGCTTTAACTAAATTGGCAAAAGTTTCTGTTGGGTAAACCAAGTCGACCTCTCTCTACCCCCAACTATGAGTCTCAGTCTTTCTCTACTTCTGAGAGTGGATAGTGAAACCAGATGTGTTTTAACAGATAACAAATGTCAGAAGCAATAGCTGACAGCACACCTGGTACAGTACAGACAGGGTGAGTGACCCGGGTCATGTGAACAGTTTGACTTTCCCAACTCTTTTCTGATGTTTTGCACAATTGATTAAAAAGCAATCACACTGAGTGATCTCTTTAAGGTGTCATAATAGAAGACAAAAGTTTAAATGGTAAAAACATTTAAAAAAAACACTGATATATGAGTAAACCACTCTGTCAACTCTAAGTTGCTGAAGCTGTTTTGGTGGCCAAACCCCAACCTTTCTGTAAAGTTTTCCGCCATGCTTGTAAGGCACTTTGGGCAATTGCAATAACAGTTGGTCGGTCCATCTATCATAGCCTATATCAGATAACAATCAGCTGTATTTGTAGGGATAGTTTTTTACAAGGGTTTAGTATGAATTAGCATAGCATGTCAATATAGTATACTAAGATGGTGAACATGGCAAACATTATGCCTTCTAAACATGACATGTTGTAGCATTCCCAATATGAGCATAGAAGCATACTAATTTTAGAATGAAGTTGCTGTGTACAGCCCAACGACAAGTTGTATAGAGCCCATTACAGAAAGTAATCTGGGGTTAGAACGTTTTCTAGATCTTTGCAGCTCACTCCTCATGGCTGCTTGAGGCTACATTAGTTTACACTAGCATAACACATCTTGATATCTTACTGAACTGACAATGATTGAGTTGTGTTTATGTTATGCCACATTTCCTTTGTATAAGGTTACCCTAAATAAAGATTTCAGATTTGGTTCCTTTATTTTTGCATATTAGTTTGAAATACACATGAATACCACCACAATTATAACCATATACCATCAAACACAATACCAACATTGCAATTTGTCGAAAAAAACACACTTTATTGGGGAGCCAATCAATTTCCCTGTAACCCAATCAAAAGACCACCCTTGGGGATCACTTATTGAAACCTATTAACAACACTGATGTGTCCATATCACTGTCTCATATCACACTATTATTTGTCCATGTTCTCAAATTGATAGTGATAGCCTCAAGTGACCCTGAGCTATTATGAGGCATTGTCTCTGGTTTTCTTTAGGACTGACATCATACAGTATGTCCTGTACATAGTAATCCCCCCGTACTGATCAGGGCTTGTTGGAGCCAGCACAGAGAACAGTAGGGGAGGGTGGTCTGCTCCCCCAGTCTCTGATGATTGATGACGCTTCTTGTGACACTGACACAGAGGGATCAGCAAAACAACCAACAACTTCTGCATAACTCTGCTTGAGCCAGACGCCAGCCATACTATTGTGTCATCAACACTGGCGCACACACACTGAGACACCAGTAGACACATCCGCCCACCAACTCACACACATATTGAGTCACTCAAAGAGATGGGGTTGATTTATTATCACTGAGACATAGTTTCTCATACATAATAAACTGGACATGTTTGCACCCTTATAAAAAGGCTGATTATCTTCTGTTCAAAATGGATTGGATTACTCTTACACCTGTGCTCCCAAGCTCTCCATTCTGGCTGTCTTCTAGCCAAAATCAGCTTCTAGCCACCTGTTCTGATGACCATAAGGGTCTCTGGGAACCAAAACATCCACACTTGCACTGCAAAAAAATGCTGTCTACTGTTTGGCTAGCTATCTTGGTATGACGTCTAAAGGGAGTGGACTTTAAGGGAAATATGGTTTACTGGGTTTTACTGGTTACAGTTATAGTAATAATTCTTATAGGATACTAACATAGTTATTTTCAAGACCATCTTGAAATGTGGCAAAATGGAAATAAACAAAGAAAATGGGGCAGTTAATTGGCAAGAATCTGACAAAATGATACATGTCATGATACAGGGGTATTGGTGTAATACACTGTGAGCAAAGTAATGCATTGACATTTTTTTAATTCACACAAATGGAGATTTCAAATAACATAACATTTAACATTTGGTTTATGTGTTGACTATTGCAGGTCAGAAACACAAAAATAGAAGTCCGATCCAAGTAAGAAGAAGTGACTGAATATGGAATTTTTTTGCAGTGTGTTCACTAATAAATCGTAATTTTTCAGTTTCACTCTTGCAGCTGCCCTAATGTATGATTTACAACATTAATGTCTCAAGTCACTTTTTTATTTTATTGAGTTATCAATTTCTCGTCTTAAAGAACTCTGACGAAATCCTGTGACAACTCCCAGCACATATACCAATGACATTTAAAGCGCTGGCCATTAACAATATATCTGGTTGCATTAGGAATGGACCATTTTATAGCTGAGTGCATATCAAATAATGGCACATGGACGTATTACAGAACACATCAATATCTCAGCAACAGCCAGCGGGCCACATAGACCTTCCTCCAGTCGTTCCCATTCGGCGCCAGCCATACAGACCCAGAATTCCTCACTTCATAAAAAACTATTCGGGCCCATTCACAGTGCCCGGTAATCAATACTACCGGCACAGCTGTTGGACCATAAAACGGCCCTTAATTTGGAAACAGCCCCTTCCTCTCTGTCAGTCGGCTTCAGTCTGTAGTGTGATGTTAGCTCACCTAGACACGGATAAAGATGACAGTGACAGGGCTAATGTGCAGTGGGATGAAGATGGCACTAAGAAAGTCACTACCACTAAAGCTAAAATGTAATTGAGCCTTGTTGGCGGACCCTATTTCGGGCTATTTTATGTAATTTTATTTATCTGAAAAAGAAAAACATATCAGAAATTATTGTTAACTAACTAATGATTATTTGCATTATTAAATAATCTGCCAATTATATTCTGGATTATGTGTTCGAATTGTTTAGTCTGTTTTCAAATTTCCAAAAATTGAGATTTTTTCAAGGGACAAAGGGAACTCCATAAATGCTTTGTTAGTCTAAAACCAGAATATTGAGTGTAATATCATATAATATGTCTATATTTTAGGGGCTGAAAACTGCATTTTCTGTCATTTTTGCTTGAAAAAAGATTTAAAAAAAGTAATTGCCTATAATCTATATGACGGTCGACTAATTGATTAGTCAACTAATCGTTTCAGCTGTATGGTGCCTATTTTGCGTCAAGGAAATACTAATTACAATAATTATAGATGATGATTGCTCCCTTAAAGTGAAGGCTTTTTTTTCCTGGCCAGTGTTTCCTTCTTTACATGAAGCCCAGCAGTGAAATACTGTACTACAATGCAGCAGTGCAATCTGATACGTTTTAGAGGAGACCTTGAAGTAGGCCAGAACCACATCTATCAGTGACTAAATCTGTCCTTGCATTCTCGGGGAAGACTCTCAAGGATGAGGCAAGTCTTCAAAAGCATCTCTTCCTTTTGATGTAAACTTCTGTGACTGGTAGGGTGCCTCTTCAGCCCCGCCGTCTTTTAATTGATTATGTGAGGCAGAGGGCACCGTATTGTAAATGAGGTGATAGACAAAGACCGCAATGCTCAGTAGCTTCACCCTCTGTTATTTTCCGCTACAGTAAAGAAGATCCCGTTGTGTCATTCAGGAAGAGGTCATGGGAACATTCAGCAGTGTAAGAACAAATTACATATTATAACATGTTATTATGTACAAAAAAAACATTGTTTTACTTGCAAAATGCACAAGCAAAAACGGGAAAGAATATCTTAAAAGTAAAATAATTTATGTTGGAATTCGAAGATATTACCAACAAATTAAGCTGCCACAATTTCATAGAAGACAGTGCAAATCTCCTGTCAGCCATATATGTGCTTCAGAGGCATATTCATTACACAGGAACAGTTAGTTTACACACACTTTTAGCATTGTCCTTGGACACTCACTGGTAAAACAAGCAGAAGAGTCTGGACCTCCTTTTCCCCCCGGTGGTAAAAGGGACGTAAATGCTAATAGACTGCAGCAGTGGAAATAAAATAAATCTTTGGACTCCTCCCGCAGCTCATGACATTTGACAGTCTTTTATGGTGCGGAATGAGACATGTTTGGTAGTCTAAGAAATTCAATTGTGGCGTATTGATTCTCAGCCCCCTGTCATTATTCCCAGGTTGATTGACAGGAGAAAATTGGTTACGTTAAGTATTTCATATGTTATAGGGGCTGACATTTGTTTGCCTGCTCCCTATGTCAATGTTGTTAGAGAGATCTGTAGCTTTATGAGATAGCATTATACACTGACTGTGGCTTTTGTGTGATGTTCTGGTATTTTTCCTGACATAATTTAAGATATATTAAAAACCAGCTGAATCTTGAGGTGTTTAATGCCAATATTATTGTCTTCCTCCAGGGGATCATGTATGTGCATAATCGGTGGCAGCTGTATGCATGTGCGCATATGTGCTGCACACAACAGCACATACACATCTAAAAATATATTCTCTGCATGCTTTTAGCCATCGAGAATGCCAATGACGGTCAAATGGAGCTATTTTGATTGAACTGTGTTGACACTTGAGCATAACAAAGCATAAGAGGGAACATAGTGACCTCCTCATGCTGACAGTTGGCTCACCTGACGGTATTTGATCCACATTAGCACCGACATATCTCTAGTTTGGAATTCATGTCAACCTGGTTGCAGCGCCAGTTGGACGAGGATTTGTACTTCTTATCCAGATAAAGTGTCAGTCATAGAAATGTGTTAAATACAATCTTGTAATCACTCTTCTTTGTGCGTTAACAGGCAGCACTCATTTAATCCAACTCCTCATATTTACTATGAATGGGATCAACATCTATTTGAAGTACAGCTTTGTTTGCTTGGAGAAAAGGCCTTGAATGGATTTGATTGGTTGGATGATTTTTTCCAGATATATCTTTCTGAAAATCTACCAGTCAATAATCTTTTAGCATACCATGGTATTTGTCCTTGCACCTGTATGTGGTGGTATTTTTTATGAGTGTGGCTTTCAGAAGCCTATGAGGGATTATCACATGCGGTTAACAATATAAAAAAAATCAAACTCCAGCGAGTAGAGAGGCGCAGAAATCAAGTAACTCAATAGACGGGCTGTGGGCAATTAGAGTATGTGCGTTTCATTTGTATTATTTTTGAACCAAGTCACAGCATGTTATTATTCAATTAATGAGACCCAAATGTACGCTGTCGATCAGAAGTGATATTTAAAAAGTAGTAAAAACTGTATCCTAGGTGATGGATGTTTCAGCTACAGCAGACAGATTTCTCTCTTTGAAGAATATCAGCTTTTCAGCATGATTGCACAGTAGACATCACTGTCATGGGAACAATGATTATGTTCATACTGGAGGGTATATGCATGATTAGTCACATGTTAACATTCACATTGGCTGATCATTTTTCCTGCTGGATAATTACCTGGCTACAGTAAGGGTGCCAAAAAATAGTAGCAGGTTTCTTAGATGAGTTTTCAAGCTTCAACTTGTAGTAGAGGGTAAAAATAATGTGAGCACACTCAAAAAGAAGCTTATTGGTGGAATACATGACTTCAAGAAAACACAGCAAGATCTGATTTTAAAACTGCAACAGCCTCTATTTAACACAACTGTCACCACTGGGACTGTATGACACACTTGTCATGTTTATTTGACTTTTTCGGGTTTATTTAAAGACTTTGAGTCTAAAAAACACAGACCCACCTTAGGCAGGTAACGTCATACATTGTGCTTGCCATCTATTGGCTATTTCAGAGTTTTTCTTTGCTGGTCAAACCCAAAGACAAATGTTTAGATTTTACTTGCCCATCCCTTATGCTACACTGACAGAAGCACTGTCCATATAGATCTCCAGTCCTGGGTCAACATTAGCTCTTAGCTGGACTGAGCAGTTGGGGGTTCAGTGGATCAATAGTTCTCCCTACTTGCGTATAATGTTTTCTTTGTAAAACAAGGTATTTTTATAGAAGATATGAATAGTTTGTGTAAGTCATTGAGACTTCCAAAACCTGTACTTTGAATTTCTCAATATATATTTCTCATAAATGTTCCCTACATTGCAGGCAAATCTAGAAAATACCCTGAAGCATTGACTTCATAAGCTGCACAAAACATCTTATCTGTGCACAGAAGCTCATCCTTAGCCCGGAGCCTCACTTGTTGGGTTTAGTACCAACCTGTCTTCTCTACGGTTTGACGGACATCGCCAGGTGTTTGAGTGGCTCAAGGGTGCGGCGGTCTCTTTAGTGCAGGCTGTTCCATTGTTGTGTTGCAGTTGAAAACATTGCTTTGTAAGCACATGATAACAGGCCTTGGGCTGAAACAATCACAGTGTGGTGGTTTCCCCTTTGTTGTGTGTGTTGATGAAGTGCTGTGGCTTTAAAAATAGAAACTTTTGTTTGTCAAACTGATAAATAGCACTTATATGTATTACTGTATTAGATGTAGGCTGTGTTCATGGGCCAATAATTGTATTACATCTACAAAGGGCAAATCATTTATATCTTGTCTTTTTGCCAGTCATTTCATTTAAAACCTTTATTTAACCAGGTGAATCCCATTGAGATCATCGATCTCTTTTTCAAGGGAGACCTGCAGCAATTAGGTTACACATGAAGACAGAAAAACAGAAAAACAAAAAGGACATCAATAAATAAATTGGTCTCATGATGAGTTTGACTAACTTTGATATCATACTGCTTATTTTAAATAGATCACATTAGAGATATTGACCAATCTTTCCCAAAATGTAAGGCAGTTTCCGTGCACGGATTTTGATGACAGAATTAATTTTATTAAATCTTGGCACTGAGTTTAAGAGTATAGATTTTTGCTAGAGTATATGGACACGGGTGTTTGCAACAATAATCACATTCTAAAAAGAATTAATTCATATTATTTGTTAAATGCCTCAAGAGGTTATGCCTTCTTCAAGTCTCCATTGAAATGCATTTCAAAAGGCAAAATAGAGAGGGAGCCATATTAACAACAGAGCGAAGTATATTTGAAAATTCTGATTTTGGTGAAGTATAGTCAATTCACTTTAGACAAATGATCATATTATATTATCAATCTAAATTGACATATTCAAACAAGACATTGGTCAAATCTGCATTCCTTTTACAGACCACATTAAATAATGCGATGATCACATGTGATGACTGGACATCAGGCCTGTTCTGACCCCGGGCTCATTAAAGATGAATGCATACCTGTGGGATATAGACGTCTGGAAGCTGGTTTGTCGTTACTAGTCTGTGAATTCTGGGAAACCCTAAGTGGGGGGAAATGTATTTCATGTAATCCCTGGATTAGCATAGCAACCAGCTAATGGCAGGGGATGGACGCCCTTCTTTGAGTTTTTGTGTCCATTTAACCTGAGGCAACATGGTGGGTGGACCGGCTGAGGGAGGACTAAGACCACCAGCTGCCACCGGAGGCTTTAGGGAGTAGGTGGGCAACATCATCCAGCTGGGACTCGTCCGTACACAATGCGGACTACAATTATACAAACATTGATACTCTTATTGTACAAGGAAATGTACTGCAACTGACTCTCTTATGCAGTTTAACACTGACAGATTAATGTAATTGTTAAAGAGATTTTGGGTCAAAAGTGGTTAGAGAGATTATTCTGCTCAGAAAAAATTAATCCAACAAATAATTAGATAATATTATTATTATTTCCAATAACAACTTTGGGATCAATTGAAATGGAATAGAAGTTTTTCATTGCAATATGTGGCCAACATTGTGCAAAACTTAATTAGATACAAGTTTTATGTTTTTCACAAACTGCCTACAATTAAATTATTTGGAAACACATCCTTATGAAATGTAATGTCAAAAGTTTATAACCCATTAACATTGGGATTCCCAAGCTTCCTCAAACGTTACTTATTAAAATATATTGTAATTTGTCATGGCGTCTTAGGGCTAGACTAAATGACTACTTTCACTAATTACTCGTTGCACTGCTGTTATATTTACAGCAGAATTCACCCAATGATTTTTACATTTTATTATGACATTTCTTGAAGAAACTTAACTGGTTTTATAAGAAACACATGACCTAGATGAGAAGTGCTTTTACAGTCTCTTACTCACACACTCTTGCTCCCTTTCAAACATTTAACTATCTGTCTGTCTTTCCAGATGTAAAAATATAAAGGAGACATTTTTCCTGAGTGCATTGATTGTGCATCACATAGTGAAGTGTTAGCACCACTGCATGCAAATGTGTGGTCAAACTCTCCTGTCATCTGGCACTCTACAGTCCAGAAAACTAATATAAGTGGTTTCTCAATTTTTCTCACTTGAGTCGTCAAAAGCTCTCAGAGGGTTTTCATCACCAATCACCACACTGATCTTTTTGCATTCAGGCAAAACCGACAGAAAAAGAATGTGACAGTTGGATCATAGCTGTCCACAAACGATGCCTCAAGGCTCGAAGTGTGAGTTCGACCGAGCATAACATTTCAGACGTCGAGCTTCCAGGGAACGATTATTGGCAGGACAAAGTGGAAACCCGGCTAAATGTGAGGGAAAGGGAGAGGACGTTTGGTTTGTACTTTGCAGTTTGCGGATGGCTCTGCGTTCCTCTCAAATGTCAACCAAGACAGTCTTGCAACACTCCGACCAGAAACAGAAGTTGCAGCCTATATTTATTTTCAGCCGGGTGATTATTTATGTACCTGCCATGAATTTTCACTCGAGCTCGCCGTGTACCAAAACCTCCCACGTCTCCCCCAAAACCAGATGGAACAAGACAGAGTAACCACAAAGAGCAGCAGACACTCAATATTCTCCCTTTTCTTGAGTTATGAATTCACCATATGCTGTGCAAAATTATACTTGGGAATCCAAAGGCTGAGGTTTGTTTGTGAGAAGCTCTATGAGAATAAACTGCAATCCTACTTTAAGACCACAATCAATTTTACCGGGTAGCAGGCTGGATTTGCATGATAAAAACAATCAAATGTGTGTTTTTTGACAGATCATGATATCCGGCACCAACTGCATTTCACAGCTATCGCTAATGCAGCATCTCTCACTGGCTTCACAATCCATTAATAGTATATTCCTATTGAAAAAAGAAATCTCAAGCACCATAATGTTACTCCATCAAGCTTATCCTCTTTCAGCAAAGCAACGCTGTGCACTGAAAACACACCACCACTGACAGAGAGAGCCTAATCCAGTGATTGGTTTTACCTTATCACACAACTTAAGGAGTGTACACTTCTAAGCTGACGGATTGAACCTCTGTTCGATACAGGTTTGCAAAACTGAATCTGTTGAGCCTCCAAGATTTGATATGGGTATTTAAAGCTCTGCGAGGCATTAACCGCGGAGCACAACAAATAGCCTGCCTTTTAACAGGGCTAGGGAATCCCGGGGCCAGTTGGGATGCAAATTGAAATGATCCAAGAGTGGATTGAGAAGGTGAGGGTGGGCTCGGATGGGGCTGCGGAGGGTGGATGTGGGAGTGGTGAGGAAACAGGGTTGTAGGAATGTGGGAATGAGACGGGGTGGTATGAGGCTTGTGGTGAGGTTCTGAGGAGTTAGCTGTGATTAGCCTCAAAGACTTACTTATGACTTGAGTGACAACTGTAGTAACAAATAACAACGGAGCCACCATGCTCGTTTTCACCTCCTCCTCTCCCCACGCTTAGGCTGACAGTCATTTGGTCAGCAAACAGTGGATCACTGCTTAGCCCTCCTCTGTTGATGTGTGTGTTTGTGCTGCTGTGTGTTCCAGTATGGCTGTCAACAGTAAGCAGGCTGAGGGGAGAGGCAAATGATGTGCTTAATGTACCAGTTATACATTCACCATGTGAGGATTCGTGATTTTATCTCGAATTACATTATAATGATTCAAAATCAGCAGTATCATCACTGTCTGACGCAGCTGTAATGTTTTTTCCTCATGCTTTTTTTCATAAGAGAAAAAGGCATAGACATATTTTTTCAGCATTATCGCTGATCGTAAAATCGCTGTGGCAGAGGATATTCCTCCACGGACAGGCAGACAGACTGAATTGAAAGCATGTTGGCAAATGTTGGGAGGGAAAGAGACTGGGTTTAAATGATACGTGATAATCAAAACCATGTCGGGCCTTGGCCAGAAGAAGCTGCAATGAAACCAGGGTAGTGGTTGTGCTTACTTCATTCATTGGGTACACAGTCTGAGGACCAGAACATCTGACACCACTAGAACAAATGGGATTATTTTGACTCAGAATTGCCATCATGTTGGCACCTACAGTGCAATATCACCCCTGCCAAAACTCACTGACTGTCTTTTAATGTAAACATCCAGGCAGCCATTTTAATTGTTGATGATATCGGCAGTGATGTCATCATATTTGCAGACTTTCCTGCTTACCTCAACACACAAACTAATTATATTTGTACTGTCAAGCAGCTATGATAAGAGAGTAACCTGCATACTTTTCATCATTGTAATTAAAGAGGAGGAATTAACGCAGTGGACATGAAAAGAAAAAGACTCCCCCCATTGACCCTGTTAATCAAGATGGGAATGATCCGCCTAACTGGGATTTAATTGCCTTCTGCTGTTCTCTTCCAGCGATAATTTGGTTTGCATTGGCGAGGCTGTGCCACTGTAGTAAGCCAAGCCCTGTTGGCCCATTAAAAGCCAAGGCACTCTGTTTTGGTGTGTGTGGGTAGGGGGGTGGAGGAGGGCGATGGCAACGCACACGGGGTGACTCATGATCGGGAGTCCATGGAAGTCAATGCAAGACTATAAAGAAAGCAGCTTCCCTCTCTAGGGTGTGGTGAGGTTTAAGGGCTTTTACATACAACTTTAAAGAGCCCAAGTTTTAAATCCTAGGATATACTGTTAAATCACATGGGAGGCTTATTGTTTTCAAGGCTTCACATATAAGCGCCGTTAACCCTCCAAATGCCACTGAAACAGGTCCGATGTACGCTCATTATAGAGCATGAGCAATCATCAGCCGGGCAGGTGTGAGTGAAATGCGTCTGTGTTATGGCATACAGTTCTTGTCACTCTACTATGTTTACGGTTATTATCCAATATCATATTACGTTCTGTTGAATAAGTGACTCTTGCACTCCCAGGCCTCCCCTCCACCCATTCATCCAATCTGAGCGTGTCTATGTATGATTGAGCGTGCGTTTGTGTGACCACCAGCTTGTTCGAAACCACCTCTGACATCACCGAGTGCTTTTTGCTTCATGTGCAAAAGCATCCAGCGGGCCGGGATGAACCCTCCTCATTAATCTATCATCAGCCGCGACTGAGGCTGCCTGCAAGACAACGCTGTGTTTCGGGCATGCTGGGAATAAGATGGCGGAAATAACTTGCTTTGTTGCAATGACAAAAGAAAAATGGAAAGAAAAATATTATCTTTTTTTTATCAAAATACATTACAATTATTGCATGAAGTAACAAAACTCAAATAAGGACATATTTTATGATGGATGGTAAATCTCACTCTTTTTTTCTAGGATAAGGTTTGATACCCAGACTGCTGCAGAAGAAACCAATTACCTCTCAGTCCCTTTGTCTCTTTGTTTTGTTAAAATAAAACCAATGAAATTGCCTCTTGCCATTTCAAAGCTGGTAGTATTCATGCTGGTTTAAGTAGTTCAGAAGTCTAAATCCATGACCCAAAAAACTATAAATCTGCAGAATAATCCTGGAGAAATATTATTTTCAGTTACTTTTGTTTCATTTTCAAACATAAACGTGGATCCAATCTTCATTTTATTGCTTGTTTTCATTTACCCGCCCACTGCTCATCGTCCCCAGTGTGATGTGCTTCTAGGACAGTGTCAAGGAGTAAGATATGATTGTATCATCAGATATCGATCCCAGCCCCAACCTGCTCCATTGCCTGGTATTGATTCCTCAAACTGGCGCAGGAGGCCTGAAATTGGTCCTTGCAGTGAATTTCACCCGCGCAGTGTTTTTTATTTGTAAAGAAAACATTCATGCACCGCTCAGCCTTGTGAGTAGAGCCGGTCTCTACGTGCATCACACTGAAGCTTCTGGTTGTTATACGTTCCTGCAAAAATATCTAGTTTAATGGAAACCTGCTTTGATGCTTTTTATTTATATGTATTTAAGTACAATTGTGATGCCTATATAGTTGCAACCTTGGGTTTATTGGGTCAATATAATACTTTTTATTGCAGCAGCCAGCAGCAACATCTTCAGATGCATTTTTTAAACGTGAAGTGCACGTCATGATCATGTTTAACTAATGTTTGCCAAATTCAGAAGCAAAAAGTTAGTATTAAGACCTCTATTCATATTGAAATGGAATTACATGTACCTGACTAAGAAATGGTAGGTGATTGAATTAATGAATCATGCAACATTGTATACAATGTCTGCACTTATTTCTCAACTGCAGCCCTTACATGATATTTCTTTATTTCTTCAACAGAGCTGTCTGTATCTGACGGGGTAAAAGCTTTGGGGTAATCGGCTCTGCCAGCGTGTGGCATGGCATGCTTCTCACTATATATCATTTCACTGGAAAATATGACTTTATTGTAGAAATCTGTTCATCTAAAAGCTGAAGGGCTGCAGTGTGAGTCAGTCGGTGGCGCTGCCTGTGCAGCTCTTCTTCTCTGACTTTAATTTGTTTTGAGCAAAGATTACGTAGGAAGTTTTAGGCCTTGATCTATCAGAACTGAAGGAGGTTTGGCTGCGAGTCTGCTGCTGAAAACGGCTACACCACATTTGATCTTGCGCTTAAATAAACATAAAATAGTACTGATGGAAATAAATGCAAATTTATAATTCTTAACAGCAAATAGTAGACACACTGGCACACACATATATTATTCAACAGGCATTTCAAGGTTTTTAATTTGTGTATGGTAATTTGTATAATGCTGCCTGCTTTGAAAGTCTTTAACATGCTGTATAATTACAGAAATTAATTATCCAAAATTAGTAATCTAGTATTTTTTTTAATAACATATCAATTTCATTTAAATAGTTAAGAAAGGTGTAAACCAAAAACTAAAAACTTAACAGAGCTATACTACCATCCACACCCATAATCCTTTGCTACAGTAGCCTGTGTGTGATGTAGCTTAAGTGCTTACACCACTGCTGATAACACCTATTATTCAGAAGAACACCAACTAAACAACATGACCCTGCTCAGCCTAATGAAGTCCCTAATTTAATATGCCACTGTGCTTTGGTGGCAATAGATTCAAAATCTAATCTGGGCCAAAACTGATTAGGCCTATTAAGTGGTAATGGAGCGAGGGGCACTTAGCATGCTCGGAGGTTAAGCACCTTTATCTAAGGCGTGGCTGCTCTTTTGTTGTCCTGTTGTTAAGCTGATTGCATAGCCGCGGCCATCTGTCTACTTGTGTGGTCTTCATCTTCGGTCAGATTCTCCAAACGTGTTCATTTGTAACTCTGATGTTCACACACTCGGATCCTACAGATGCACTCTTGAAAAGGACATTTGAAAATGTTGCACAGAGGCTGAAAAGAGAAGACAATGGATTTGAGAACAGCTACATTTGTATTTCCTACACAAAATCAAAGATTACAAAATAAACTCATAATGGATGTGTCATGTGGGTTTGGACACCTGTCAACTCTCACACAATTTGATTTGAAGTGTGAAGAATAATAATTTGTTGAAAATCTGAACACCTGAAGAAAATCACATTAACATCAAATAAAAGTCTTACAAATGTAGGAAGACTTAACATAACATCTGAAGTGTTAACACATGTCATTTTGACAGGGAATACATTTTATCAGAGACATATTTAAATTGTAAAACCCCTTTTTAAATAGTGCAGACTCCAGCTTAATAAAGTATGTGCTTAAATCTCCCCAATGGCATTAGGCTATTCCGCAGTACTTAAATAGAAGAATAGGCTTTCAGCGTCTTTTGATGCGTGAGTGATCTGCCGACCAACACAACCAGAATGCATTCCTGACGCAGGGAGCCGGCTGCGGAGCCTGCTCTCTGCCAGCTGAACGCTCACTGCCACGGCACGTTTTCTCCTCACTCCCAGAAGGCCTTGACACTTTTCTGGCACGTATGAAGGATGGATCATGGGGCATAAAAAAAGACAATGTCCTGCAGTGTTGGAAATGTAGGTCCGGACAGCTCACGGAGACTCATACGTTTAGGAGGGGCGACGGGGCCGTTCCTAAAGCTGCAATCAAATACATCTCAATTAGAGGGTTTTTTTTTCTCACCTGCTTTAATTTGATGGGATCAAGACAGACTGCATTAACAAAGGGATTCAAACTTTTGACATGGTATTTGTGTTAGCCCTTTGTGGAGTTGTTTCTCCTGTGAAGGTTTTTAACTTTGGCCTAATTCTTGAAAATGCCCAACGAAACGTGGACAACTACTTGTTTTATTGAGCACAATATTGTCTTTTGAATGTAATGATATAGAGTTACTACAGCTTTTAAATAAAATTAAATCATAAATGAATTATATTTTATGCATGAAACTAAACTTGGAGGTTGAGGATAAATAAGTGAGCCCTTACTACACTAATATGTAAAAGACTTCAATCTGTACATGTGTTTTTTCATTATTCCTTATTCTTTTGGTGTAGATATGAGAGGCTTATGTCATCTTACCTAGACAATAGTGTTTAATATATTGTTCTTTTTGTAGGAATTTGTACGTTATCAGGAATCCAGCAGTAGATTTGCAGGGACTGATAGTGGGACCGTCAGATATCTAAAGCAGGTATCAGATGCCATCTACTGGCGGCTTGAGCTGCTTCATCCTTCAACAAGCTGTGTACTATCCCCATTCTCACACAGTACTGCATTTAAGATATGGTGTGTTTTAATACATGTTTGAGGCTTAAACAGTTTCTTATTATTACTTGACATTAAAAGGTGTAACATAAAACCAGGGCTTTGTTAGAATAAAGTGCATGGAAATATTACTTTTCCCTTTATTATGAAGGCAAATGAAGAAAGGAGCTAGTGGATGAAACCATTATATTATACAGTATACTAGCTTTCTTTGATAAAAATAGATTTCCATGTTGACAGGATAAATGATTTATTTGAAATGACACATGATTATATATTATATGAACACATATATAAATACATTGATCCCAAAAGTCAACCCTTTACTCTAAATCATGAGGAAATGCTTATGTTGGAAGATTAAACCATATAACCAAAAAAAAAAGTAAATTTGTTCAGACAAGTCAAACAGAAACTATACAGTTTCAATTCCCAGTTTTAATTCTGCTCTGAACTCAATCAGTTCCCTCCCCCAGCCGCGGCAGTGCGGTCTTATAAGATTTTGAGGCTGAAAGCACAGACACAGAGCAGCTGAGCACCATCCTGTCTGTGACTCCACCATGTGACCCCGCGGCCTGTCTATCCAGATGGCCACTTCTCAGCCTGTCTCTCTGCCTGTCTCTCTGCCTGTCTCTCTCTCACAGCTGAGCAGGTCACTGAGCTATTCCTCTGACAGCTCTGAGCCCCGCTGCTAACCAGCACCAAAATATCAAGGCAGGCCCGGGTTGCCTGCAGTTCACTGTGCGAGGGATTAAATCAGGCGTATGCGTGATATGGATGTTTGTATGTGTTTCCACAATAGACAACTGATGCCAACTCCAATATAATCTTGCACTCAAACTGCTGACGGCTGTTGTATTCTGGCAAAAAATGGTTTCTACCATCATGGGATGTTAAAATAGTGATAAAAAACCCAAACTGTGAAAGCATCCTTCAAGCAGCTTTGAAGCACTTTGAAGTGGCACTGTTTAATGGAGGGAGAACTGTGAATTTTATACTCTCTTTACATAAAGAACTTTGCCTAACAAAACGTATAAAGTAGAAATAATAACAGATGAATAACTGAGGCTTCATCAAGACAAATATCAACCTGATATTTGAATATATAACCTGTATCATTTGCCTCAAATAAAGCATTTAAGGGGAAGTTATTCTAATGAAGATATTAGAAAAATGCAGCTTTGTGCACATGTATAAGGAAGCTTGTTTTTGAATATCCCATTTTACACTACCCTCTTTTGAAAAATGGCTCTCAAAAGGTGGGGAGACAGCAGTCCTCAGGTGGGCGTCCTCCTCACTGAACCACGCCCCCGACATGGAGGAACTCCATCGAGACGCGTTTTTATCGTTTCTGGACTTAAGTATAGGCCACTTAACTATCTAAGCTTTCGTAGTGATCATCCCATTTATCTGGGATTATTGCAGTGAATTTACTGTTTGGTCTTCTTCCAGGCCTAAAATGTCAAGTCCAAAGTCATGTATGCAGTAGCTTTATTCAGTAAGACCTTCGCAGATCCGTCCAAAGCTGGTAGCAGTTGATCTTTGGATAGAGCATGAAATAAATAAATCCTCTTTAGCAGATCAATATTCATCCTATTTAATGCTGGATGTGAAACTGCTGGATTTGAGGTGGTAATGCTGATGTACAGCTAATCGTTGGAAAATAAGCAGCGGGGCTTTGCGATCCTCCAGCAGATAGTTTAAACAGGAAGCCGGATGAGTAAATGACGATTGTCTAGGCAGTGAAAAACCTGGTAGTGATTACTTGTAATTTATACCTTCCAATTAATACGCAGTCTGTTCTGGAGTGGGAGGGGATGAAGTGTCAGAACTCGTGTTGATGAGTATAATTGAAGCGGGAAAATGAGCCGGTGACACATTTCCTGCTGCTGATTCACAGTAATGACATTGTACACTAATGATATTAGTTGACACCTCTTGTTCAAATAGAGAGAGGGGAAGTGAATTGATACAACAGAGAAGCACGCTAGCTTTCATTGTTATTCTTACTCCTTGTGTATTTCATTGTATAAAGGGCAGACGAGAGGACATGACCTCTGGTTGGATTGGATTGTGTCCTGAAGGAGAAACAGGCTCTTCCTCCATGTGTACATTCGCTCTGTGGTAGCAGCACTAAAGCACCTGTGACAGAGTGGGACAGTTGGGAACCCTGCGGACAAGTTGTGATAAGTTTGCAGTGAAGAGTATAAGGCCGGTTCCCATAGCATAAAATACATTAAAACATCAGGGAACTTGACCAGTGTAATTTACGGCTGAACTCTCTGCTCCCTGTTGTGAGGAGCCCCGCCCACGCAGGCCCATGATTTACTCCACTTGTTGTAGCTACTGTGATTTGAGCGCTGGAGTCTGCATACCGACTCTGTTCAGTCCTCTGTCTAACATTAGCAGGACTGCAGCTCGCTGTGATGGATCGTAACAAGATGTGCTCTATATCCTGCAACAAATGAATAACGAAATACTTTGGAAAAAAGATGGCCAATGCTTCTTTGTGTTATGGATTTTTATGATGAAAAATTAAAACCTCCTCTGCTTAAGTCACTTGACTTCACAGCCTTCACATGGATAAGCAGGATTTAAACTTGTTCCTGTTTAATAACATGAAGCCAAAATTAATGTTTTCTTAACATATTATGGGACTCTATATTTCTCATGTCAAACAATGTGTACTCCAACAGGCACTTTTATGGCCTTTTCCTAAATTTACCACACGTCTGAAAGTTTTGCTTAAAGAAATTGCCATGCCTTTTGTTTTACTTAAACCAAAAGAGTTAGTCGAATAAATAACCATAAATCATGGCACTTTTAAAAGCAGGACTGTGACAAGATGACAGAGACATTAACATATAAATATTAGGCTATTCAACTTGTCTTTGCCAATCTGGGATTACAATAAAAACCTAGCGGGTACAACATCTATTCTCCTGGCCCAGGAGATACTCATATGGCTGCAACTGACTTGAATACACAAGCAGTGAGTTTTAATACTTAGGCTTAAAACACCTGATTATAGACCATCATTTTTGAATTGCTTTATCCCATAGTTGAATATTTAAAGAAAAAAGGAAGTCTTGGAAATAAATTCATAAGAGAGAAGTAGCAGGTCACTGAAACTGTGCTGGAAACCAGAGATCCCAGTGCAGAGGGGGGGCGCTGAGAGGAGACCGGCTCAGTAAAGCTGCAGAGCCGGGATGTTTACCAAGGATTTTTGGCTCACGAAGCTGAAGAGCTACGAGAGAAAAGAAGAAAGGCAAGACGAAAGAGGAAGAAGACAAGGGAAAAAAATATATTTGGCATTTCTGACTTTTCTTCAACAAACACCCCAGGGTCTAAGAGTCTCATTTAAATAAACAAAACCAAGGGGGTTGGATCAATTTGTGGACAATAAGCTTTGCCTCTGGGCCCCGTGCTCTGACAAGCTTCGAAAGTGGCGCCGGACTGTGTCTCGCTGAGTCAGAGGGAGAAATCCCATCCTTCAACAAGTTGTTGTGAAGCGATGTTCACAGGCTTCACTGGTGGCCTTGCCCGCCTCTGCTCAACTTTGAAGTTAGAGGAAGCAGACACGGGCTGCAAGAAGACAAACCTCCACGTACAAAATGGCAGCTCTGCACAAAGGGTGGAGGAGTGGTGGAAAGATTGGATTGAAACCCCGCCTAGACCAGATTTAGGAATCTGATTCGAGCACCTGCAGGCTGCATCTGCCGTGTTTCAGTCCAAGACCTGTACAAAGGTCATGACCTCTCTTCAGAGGTTAATGAAGTGGTTTCATCAGGTGTTGTCTTTGACAGCACAGAGAAGCCAGTATTCTTGATCCATTGTAGTTACTGTATATGACCAGCAGAGGGAGACCACAGCCCTAAAAAGCTCCAAAGGATCCTCGGCAGTAGTTTCAAAATGGACACACTTATTGCAATAAATCATTATTACTGCACGTATTTAGCAGTTGTAGCTTTTTTAGTTATGTCTTACACACATCAGAAGAGTGGTTTCTGTTCCGTTAGACAGAAATTCAATTGTGAGACGCTGCTGTGTTGCCTAATTCTTAGTGAAGGATGTGAGCCTAAAAACAAACAAAGAAAGCAAATACCTTTTTAGTTTCACACTTGGTTTAAACATATGTTGACATAGGCAATATGCTCTTGCAAGAATAAGTAATAATGATACGAAGGAAGATTTATATTTATATATAATTTATATATATTCATAATAATGATCCATAGGTGTATGGGCTTTTGTCTATACATTGGGGTTTTGACAATGAAGTGTTGCATTGTATGTGATAATTCAGATATACCACATCATTCAATGTTATGCTGCTGTTTTTATTCTGTAATTCTGATGTATTGTTCTGGGTCTATTTTATTGTAGGCTAAGAAGTTTATAATTTATAGGGAATAAAAATGTAAGTGATTTTGAATACAACAATTTGTACGGCAGTATGACCAGCGGTCTGCTGTGATGTGTGTGCTACACCACTAGAGACTGAACTGCGTCCACTAAAGAAACTTTATTTTTAACCAAAAACAAAACTTTGAACCCAAAAAGGGGATTGGGGTTTTGACAATGAAGTATTGCATTGTATGTAATAATTAAAATATACCACATCATTCTATTTTATGCTGCTGTTTTTATTCTGTAATTCTGGTGTTTTGTTCTTTCATTTCATCACAGCATCCTTTCATTTAATAATCGGATGGCTTTAGCTGATGTTTGCCAGATGACCTGCAGGAGTTTGGTAACTTGCTAGTTGTGTGGACTAAATCTAGTACAGTAAATATATTTTTGCTGTTCCGAAAATAAGCAGGAACCTGTTGTGTGCAATGTTAGACTGCAAAGGAAATGAACTATATATATATATGTATATATATATATCAGAGACCATGATACAGCTGTATAGAAACAGTAATTATGCATTTGATATGAAAAAATAATGGGATGCTTTGACACATTTTTTTGGTGCAAAATCTGCCGCTATAGTTCTGTCAATTTCCTAATTGCAACTGAGGGAGGAGGTTGTCTCTGAACTCAACTGCATGCTTTTTATAAAATGTATATTACATATATATATATATACTGAAGGTACTAAAAGCTTTAAATAAACATATTTAATATAAACTGGTATTAATAATACTATGACTAAATATTATCTGATATTTCAATAGAGACATTTTGGTCACATTGTGAAGTATCATGAGCTTATACCCACAAATAGAAACATGTTTTTTACTGTGGGTTTAGGCCTTTGTTCTAATAATAAATACCTAAACATGTTTTTGGAGTAGTGATGAACTTCAGAGCGGGCCCCTCTGCGTCTTATCTCTCCTTCAATGCTCAGCCAGGGGTCACATGGGGTCACTGACAGCCTGTTTGACACACTACTCCACAACACAGCCTCCAACTCTTATCGAGACACGGCCGGCATTTCCTTAATGTATGACTGTCCATAAAAGGTTAGAGCTCCGAATCAAACCAGCCAGATAAAATGAAAAATATGACATTAGCGCCAAGGCGGGAGAGAAGAGTGCGATACCACCACCAATGCTGTCCATCTGCTGTCAGGTACGCACTAAAAACACCACTCCCTCTTATCAAGGAAATGAATTAGTGCCTTGGCTGCAGTTGGATTTGGCTACAGGAATACATTAACACAAATAACAGATTCAGCGGGAATGATAAGCAGAAATGTTTCCCAGCCTGGGCAGTGCAGCTCTCAGAGGAGACAGAGAAAGCAAACTGTCTGAAACACCGCTGACGAGATGTGCAGTGTTCAGGATTTAAAAGGACTATCCCAAAAAAAAATATGACATGTTTCAGACAATTAATTAATGTGATAAATACAAAATGCGTGAGCTATTATGCAAACGTTTATTCCTGAATTAGTAATGCGAAACAGGAATAATTTCCTTCATTTTTATTTGATGAAATTGATTTTCCAAAGGTATTCCTAGACGATCTCTCTCACAATTGTTTAATTCTGCAATGCTTAAGTAACGTGTCCTTACACTGATGATGTATGTAATGGTTATACTGCTATTCTGCAGCTTCACTATATTACCAAAGAAAGATCTGAGAATTTCAGGCAGTTAAAAATCTCCAGTCAACAGTTCCTACTCTGATTCAGGGTGAAGACTGCACTTCATAGCATTTTAAATACAACGACACACTTTAAATGTCTTTCACATCCCTGGAAACAGTTAATAATTATATATATTAATTTCATCTCAAGAAATACATTTAAAAAGATGTTACATTTGTCGATTTCCTGCCCTCAAAAAGCATGTTTGTTGGCTTTCGCTTTAGGTGTTAACATCTTTGTATGGCGATACGACATGTTCTTCACATTGTATAAATGAAGGAATTGAGACTCTTAATAACTTTGATCCCATGGCTTC
Organism: Notothenia coriiceps; assembly: GCF_000735185.1. Classification (NCBI taxonomy): domain Eukaryota; kingdom Metazoa; phylum Chordata; class Actinopteri; order Perciformes; family Nototheniidae; genus Notothenia; species Notothenia coriiceps. Next base: position 414,114 of record NW_011369493.1, on the reverse strand, counting down.
CTGAAATGGCCGGCTTAAACATTGTTCTGCTGTTCTCTCTCTTCCCACAGGAGACTTTCCATCCCATCCCAGATACTGAACGAGCTAGTGTAAGCCTCACTAAGTCACTCTCAGCTCCGCTGCCTCAGTTTGTGTAAGCCAATTCATGCTGAATAAGACCATGTTAATCTGGGGTTTACAACGAGACTAAGTAACTTGATTTCTCTCCTCTGTTAACCTGAAAATGCTTCGATGGCCAACTGGACTCAAGGCTACTGGGTTTTTTGTTGTAACTGTTCCCGAGACAATGTGTTCATGTTTTCATCTCCTGTTGCTTCGGGTTGCCCAAAAGGAGAAGGCTCATACACACAGCTCCGATTCATTTCCCCGCTCTGTGTAAAGATAAATGAAATCACAGAGGGCTTTAACTGCTTTAATATCATAGAAGTGAGATTAAAATATACTCCTAGCTAATTAATGCTGTGATCTTTAAATGGGAATGTACCATGAGGTGAGGCTAATGAGAAAACACATCAATGACTTTATTTCCTCCCTAAAGAAAACAAAGGATTTAGTCTATGCATATTTATTTCTGCACCGACCATCGACGACACTATGAGGAGAACTAAACAACCATTTTTGTGCTGCAATTTTCATTTAAAATGTATAAGATATATTTTCAAATTTACAGACACACCAAAGAAGAGTTTAAAGTATTTGATTGGACTTAACTGCATCAGAAATCAAGGCTATTTTTATTCTCTGAAATTCCTATTTAGTTTTTCAAGAGTTTATAGATCAAACTGTGGCATTTTATATACATCAGCTGTAATAATCTTTATTTTTAAGGCACGCTTTACATTTTCTAAAATGTTACAGTCACTGATCATAAAAAAATATGTTGGAGTCTTGGAAACAGTCAGGGCAGCTACAGCTTTGAAAACATCAAGTCAATTTTAAATAAAGTTCAAGCCAATGCCTGTAATGTGAGTTTTATGATCCCTCTAATCATGAGACCTATTTTGCAAGCAAACCTGGTGTGTGTTAGACCTTGGCAGCTTTGACAAGGAGTTGAAGTTGATGAAAAGCTGTCATCAAGGAATCCTCAGATTCAGGCTCCATAGTGTTTGTGGCTGCAGGAGAGTGGACTAACCAGCATCTGTCTTCACATCGTGAAGTATTACAAGACTCTGATACAACAGCTAAATACACGGGGGAAAAAACGTCAATTGACTTAATATGAATAATTAGTGAAATATATTGTAAATTAAACTGTGTTCGCTAGTGATCACAGTTTCTATAAACATATCATTTTAGAAGTACCACATTTCTGTTGGTCTTTTATGGGAAATATCTGGCGCTCAAATATTGGTATGTATGTTGAATGAATGAAAGAGATCTGCTTTGTGATCGACTAAAATGAAACCATAAATAATCACAAGAATTCTGCACTTAATCACCCACCATCCATCTTGTTGTTTCCATCAGTTGGTAAAGCTAATCTGTAGGTATGACTAACTCCAAAACTGCTATATGCCTGTTTTCCAAAAACTAAAGTCAGGACTTCAAACACACCATGTTTGCTCTCACTGAATCCCTTTCATACAGAAGATCCATCCGTAATTTAACAGACTCCAAAAACACTTCTGCTTGTTAGTCAAGGTTTCCAGACAAAACACACAGAATCATTTCAGATGTCGCTTTTTAACAGCTCTTTACATAAGCACACAAACACTAATCCACACAAAGTGTCCAACATTACTCAAAGGTACCTTCAGAAATGCAGTTATCAGAGGCCCAGTGTGGAGTACAGTCAGAGAACACCCTGCCTTCTGCTGCTTATCTCTGTGGCTCTTCAGTGAGGGTGAGTGTTGGGTGGAGGCAGATGGGGGGGAGATGAGAGGTTGTGTTTGGGCACTGGAGCCTCTCGTGACTGGACATTGTCAAGTGAGGTCAGCTGCAGGGCCGACCCGCGAACTGACCAGGAATGCAGTCGTCTTATCAGTTTTAAAGGAGCTGTGGACCCTCGGGAAAGAAAAGCAAATGTCTCTGCAGGAAGACACAGATGGATCCTTCGGGATATGTTTCCTCTGCGCTCTGGTTTGACAGATTTAAAGCCGTGGTGCACATACCCAGTGACTCCGACTGTCACGGAGGCTGTGATTTAAGACATTTTTTTTTTGTTATCCCTTCAGCTCCCTTTCTGCTAATGTTCTGATAGATTTATATAACATTGCTGATAATCATGTTAGCTCTTAGACTAGGAAAGTAGCTATACAGAAGCTCAAAGCTGTATTTCCATTTTCTTTGACAACATTAAACTTCACATTTGTAATTAAGAAAGTAAATAAATGCATTTTATTGCTGAATTCAGTACATTATTGGTGCAGACATGTCTGTTAGAAGAAAATTAACTGCAGTGGAAAACACTAACAGTTTAGATTTAGTTTGTCCTTAATATATTTATTGAAATATTTGTCAAACAAGTCTGAGCCATTAAATATCTGCAATCAGATAATTGTTGCAAAGCTGATGAATGATGTGAATATGAGAACATTTGAAGAGTCAGTTTATTTTACTTTATATCTGCAGTTTAGTAGGATTGCAGACCTATTTGGTATTTATCACACCCCTTTCATCTCAATAACAAAACTCAATAATGCAAAAAAGATCCAAAATACAAGCAATGGAAATTAACATTCTCACTGTGATGATTTATATCTAGAGCTGACAGTAAACATGATAAATTTAGGTTTTGTTCAAAAGTTTTGGTCATTAATCTCTCTGTTGACGTTGCATTTGGCTTTAGGAAACTATGGATTAACTGAATAGTTGAGAAATTCATCCATGGATTAGGTATGTAAATAATCGTCAATTGCAGCCTGACTAATACCCAATTGAGACTACTTATGAATTGGTGAATGAAGTGGTCAAATCTGATAATAAATGTGAACATATTAGGCTACTAATCTTGTTAAAATGTAAACCCTTCAAACTTTAAGGCGGTTCAGATATCAGCTTGAACAGTTAGTCATCCACAAAGCAAAACATGGACAAAAGTCGACTAGAATACAAACTTTTCCTTTTCTCTTTTTTTATCTGCTGTGAAGTTACCATGTTCAGATTGAGTTTCTCTCCTGGGCCTTTTCTCATCCCATAATCCCTTGCTCTGTCTCGTTCGTGGCAAGCCTGGCCAATCAAAGTCCTTAAATGGATGATTGACAAGATGTAGGATGAACCAATCACTGTGGTGACGACTGAGCCCCTCCCCTCTAACAGCAGAGTCACTAAATCTCTGATTTGTTGCTCAGCGGGAAGCGAGCGCTGCTGGATTAGCACCGCAGAAAACAGGCACAGGGGCCAACACGGTGTGGGGCTCTGACCCCACGAGGGGGGGGGCAACACCTCCATGTGAACCTCATAAAAAAAACAGTCCATCAGGAGGTAAAGGAAGCCCCCCCTCATACTGATCTGACCAGCAGCTTTGCATTGTAAAGACTGGCGCGGTGACGCTGTTAGGTGGTCATGACCCCGTCTCCATGGCGCTGAGAAGTTGACAAACCAAAAGTAAATCCTCCAGCTCACAGAGAGCAGATTCATATATAGACTCAATCTGGTTCTTCTTTATAGTCATCGTCAGTGGAATAAAGCGGGCCATGTGTGGTCATATAGTAAAGTCTATAACAAACACATTTGTTTATCTATGGCCCCCATACCTGCTGCACGCTCACTGACGAGGAACTGTCAGAGGAACTGTCAGAGGATGAGGGCAGGTGCAGCTTTGGTCGTGTTGCAACAAAATGAGATCGACCCCTTCCGGATGCGTTTTAATTGGATCGGAAGTCATACTGTGACACAGCGGATGTAGTGTGAATGGTTTACTGATTCAATGTGAAAGAGAAACAAGTAGGCCTCAGTGTCAATGGATAGGTTATGGGTCAGATGGAATGAAAGTGTTATGCAACTGTTACCTTCTTATAGTAAAGTACACATTTATAAATCAGTGAAATGTACACTTCTCGTAGCACTTAAAAAAAGGTTTGGCTTGTTTGAAACGAATGTGCCTCCAGGATTCTTGCTGCTTGAGTTAGTATCTTTATGGTAGACTGCACTTATTGTAAGTCGATTTCCAATAATTAAATGTAATGTCATTACATTCTAGACCAGTTTATACTTCTACTTCACTACATTTCTGGAGGAAAATCTACCATTTTACTCCACAATATTTATGAAGCAGCTTTGATTTTCCAATCAAAAATAAATGACTAAATCCAATGCTGTTTCAATAGCAGTCAAAATGTATAAAAGCAAACAAAAAATAACAATAAAAGCATGTACAGCAGAGAAGGCTCCATGCAACAACATACTGTATATCAACGCCTATTTAAATATCCAAAAGAGCAACGCATCACTAGAAGTAGGTAAGGAGAAGTAAGATTAATTGCAATAAAAATAAAATGTTGGAGTGATTTTCACACATGTGACTGGATATGAGTTAGACAGTCGTAGTCGGTTCCATCACTTTAACATTTGGTTTGAGACGTGTTGGATGAGTGCACTTGATGAAAGGTTTCTTTCTCAACTCTCCTGCCAGGAGACAACATTCATTTCACTGTCAGTGCTAACAAATGATTATTACTTTCATCGGTTTTTGCAATTGCCACAAATACACGAGCCAATATGTCCTTTGGAAAAATAAATTGATGTTTTTATCCTGACTTGAATTCATATTTCACTTTAAGTGTTTTATGTGAGTTGTCTCACCCCTGGGCTTCTCTCCAATGTACTACAAACTACAACAGACAGTCATAATCATGAGCTTGAAATAACACGTATTCACATATCATTTTTATGCGACTGCACATGTATACACTGCACATTACTTGACATTCTCAACACACAGACAACAAATTACACCAGACAACATACCTATCAGCATCACTCTAAACAGATTGCCACCTCGCTGACCTCAGCAGACAGAACATCTAAACACTTGTAGAGATGTGTATATTACACATGCAGACACACATTTTCCTTCAGTCTAACGACCGTTACATAGATAAATTAGAGTGCCTATATCCTTTATATCCATGGTTCATATGTGTGCTTTATATATTCTGATTAACATGTAAATAAATGGACAATTTTACCCTTTCAAACTTGCATGCAATAAGCGTATGCTTCTTGGAAGAGTGAGAGAAATTAAACCTCTTGCAAATACTTTTTAATGCCTATTTGTTCCCGTTTATTCTTGGAAAAATATTATTGGCTAATAAAAGGACTATGTTCTTGGAAAGATTTAACAGCAGCCAACATTTTCTGGTATTCTGTTGCTAAACTCACTGTACGTCTGTCTCACACAAAGCTCAAACTTTATATTTCAACATCATGACATCACTTTTTATTATACACATATCAGTGGTCAGCAGGGCAAACCTTTTCCATACTTTCTTCTGCAACCTACTGATGTGTTGAATTTGTAAAAAGTAATTTAAGTCATCCCAGCGGTAACTTAATTGACTTATTTATCCATATTCATTAGTTTTTGCATTTTCAAACTTTTCCATACCACAGCTTAATAAACTGAAAAGTTCCTGGCTGGCAAGACTGGATCTTTTTATACCTAAGAAAGATTGAATCCTGAACTGCTCGATTTCCAACGAGTTGTTATTTTCAGAACTCTTTAAAAAGGACTCAAGGAACGTGTTGTGCAGGGTAACGATGAGGCACATACAGTCCTGTTTAAAATGTCTGTTATTTAGTCCAAAAGTGTCACATCATTTGGAGGCGTGTTGGCACTCTGGTGCTGCAGAGCCAGAAACCTGAGCGATGATCTGCGGAAGCGCCAAGGCTCCTCTCCTTGCAGAGGAGAGCCTGGCCTCATCTGTGACTGAGTGGGTGCTAGAACGCCAAGCGGAGAAGTGCCGGGTCACAGTAAAGGTTAACAAAATCAAGGCAGGGAATTTACGAGCGTCCGTGCTTCACAAGCGATGTCGCCAGCAGCAATGGGGGAGTGTAAAAGACATGGGTGGATGAGAGGATTATAGAGTGTGTACGAGCATGTGTGGGGACGTATGTGTGTTTGTGTGGATTTGGTAGTGGGATCCTCGCCTACTTTGCGAGCATTACATTGTGACAGAATGATGAGGGTCTTTTACTGTGAGTGTCTGTTCACTTCACACATTGTTGGGCCAGTTGCGCTCTGTAAACTGACTAAAAGCAGCTGGACCTGGGACAGCATGTACATTATGAGCCCGCTGAACAGGCGCCATCATCTGTCAATCTATTATTTCATTGTTGTTGTATACAGTTTATCTACCCGTGCTACATAAGCTAAGTTTCCTACACATGATAAACATGTCATGTCTGGAATGGTTACAATCATAAGCTCAAAATGCAATATGTCAAGGAGATACTTCATACTCAACAAGAGAAAGAAAGAACACAAACTGTACGCCACAGATACATTTCATAAATTGTTCAAGCAGTTATGGGTCCGATTCCAAACTCAGGACTAACTTCCTCCAAAAATATTTTATTAATAAGTTGCTGCAGTCATGAAAAACTGGTTTTCATATTAACTTGGTTAGCTATCTAGCTTTTCAAACGTGCAAGTGTTTATTTATTGAAACAGGTATATTTAAAATGAATTCATTTTAGAAATCCTCTAGGTCTTAACATTTAAGTTGGTGACCATCATTTAAAACATTTCCAGTCCGAATCCAACCAGGGACTTTTGATTCATATTTTCTTCTGATCCCTCCCAACATTTCCTGAAGTCTCTATACTGCTGACTGTCTAATGACATAAAAGTTTGTTACAAGAAGTTGATTGTAAAGGAGTAATCAGGCAGTTGCTTTTTCCTGAAAACATGTACATTCCTATAGAAGTTTTGAAGGAGTTTGTTTGTGGAAACACTTTATTCTGCTCAAAGTGGCAATTTGCTGTACAACACATACACACAAGAAAACGACATAGAGAACAAAAAGCAACAACAAAAGCCATGATAACAACAACATACACACGCATACCATCCCACTGTATGGCAGTTCAAATCACTAATAAATAAATACATACATGTATTGCACCTCATCAATAAGGCTACCACATCTTATTTAATGGTATTACAAATAACAATACGAAAAAGATAATTAAAAGCTGCCGTTGTTATTTTTTGTATAATCTATAACAGATTCCAAAGTGGCTTTAAACACCCTTTGGTTTTGAAAGTTGCCTTGCCTACAGGTTAACATGTTTATCACCAAAAGTGTTATTAATTCAATCATTGCAGTTATGCTTAAAGATACACTATTTATAGTATGTTTATGAAATAATTAGTGTGAATGCTGTTACAACTTTAAAATGATCACAAGACCTCCAGCTATAAAACTTGTTCTTCAGATTTTTCATATCTTTTACACTTTTTGAGATATTTAACTGAGTTTGGAGCTTGGTAAAGAGGCCTTCTTCAGATTTTAACATGAGTGTGTATTGCGCAGCTCGTTAAGGGTTAGAGTGCGTGATGTCACATCTAGAGTGGAGGAGAGCTTGCAATTCGCCTTCCATTTTTTAAACTGCCATAATTCCCAAACCCTACACTCCTGGGACATAATTATATGCTTGAATTGTAAGAAAACCTTTCTTATGTTGAAAAATACAAAACAATTAAACAAAATGCCTCTTGAGGGCATGAAGTGACAAAACCTTTCAACAGGCCTCCATTAAGGCCCATTGTAAATTCAGCCTGATCTATCCTCAGAGCAGCAGCTGCACACCTTTAGTAAATCCAAAAATGCCACATTATCGACCCGAAAGTGCACAAAAAAAAAAAAGGTGCACACTTCAGACGCTCAGGGTCCTTGACATGCTTCACTCATTGACATTTTACCGAAAGCAGCTACCGTTTTTAAACTATAGTTAGAAATGTAAGAGGTTTATTTCTCATTCAGTACAATGGAAATCTCCATGGAAACCTTTGATCTCTGGGCTCACGTACACAGGTGTTTGATAACGTTGTGACCATGGTAACCTTTGATCTCTGGGCTTACACACACAGGTTTTTGATAACGTTGTCACCTAAAACACAAACAAACAGACTGGAGTTTAAAGACTGTCTCAGCCTATTATTTTCTGTCTGATGGAGACTGACTTCAACATGTTTCACATATTTTACACATTATTGGTGACGTTTGGTTTTAGTTCAAAAGTTTGCAGTTAAAATATTCTGATGCTTTTCAAGGCGTTTTTACTTTATTTTCTCCTCTTAATACACATTCATTCACTACTACTTACATTTAATATGTAAGTCCTTCAGCCTACTTTCAGCTATAAACCATTCAACTATTAAATTATTCAGCTATTTCAGGACATTGAGGCTATACATTTAGTTATTTATACCTTTTTTAAACCTTTTCTTTTAAATATTAAGCTTCTTCACTATTTTTCCTACTCTTCCAGTTTAACATTTCACTTTCAAGTTTTCAACAAAGTCATTGCAATGCGTTTGAACTGTAACAATTTTGATTCAAATAATTTCACTTTTCTGCATTTCTCCGCTAAGTCCAGCAACACACTTACTTGGTTTTTGTAGCCAAAAGCAGCAACCATTCAACTCATAACATATTCAGCTTTTTCTGCATTTACAGCTAAATTCAGCAGTTCACAGTTTACAGCATTCACACGCATTTTCAGCAGGAAATGCATTTTCTAGTTGTCCATTACTATCTTAATTTGAAAATACAGATATGCAATAATGTGAGAAACACTTCCACACATCACCAACACACACACACACTCACACTGTACAGATAAGATGCCTCGCCTGTTTTTCGCGGCTGTCTACAAGTGGACTAGGGGCCCTAGATTTTGGGAGACAACCGAGCGATAGGACACTTCATCACGGTGGTTTGTGGAGGGTTCTCAGCTCTCTTCCCCACTGATAGCTGCAGTTTGTCTGGAAGAGGTTATGCTCTGTGATAGTCGGGCAGAATCATGGATGTGTCTCCTCGGACCAGTTGGAACCCGTACAGTATATCAGGTTTTAGCAGCATGTGGTTTCAATTTGATCCCTCACAAGGCTGCTTTCATTTCTCTTGATCAATGTCAAACAGTGCTAATGCTATTATTCTATGCATTATCAAAGTAACAACAGATGATATAAGTGGTCGACTTCCAACCGAGTGCACAGCTGTGGGTTGCATGTGCTCGGTTAATGCCGCATCATATTCTGGCTCCATGAGTGGCTCCTTGCTGACATTTCTTTGTCCTCACCACATGTAAAGATATTCATCATTTTCACATCTAATAATACAGAGCATTGAATTTCCCTTTCTTATTTTTACAAAGCTACCTCTGAGCCCGGTGCACAGTAGGCATCAGTCGGCCCGTCCATCTCACCCACTGCGGTGCTGATGGCTGCTCTAATTCAAGCAATATTTTGAGTTTCCAAAAAGCTGTGGGGGAGAGTCTGTGGCTGATGGCTCCACCCTGGGCTGAGCACCATCCATCTCTCCCCCTTCCCATCGCCCGCCGCCCCTCTGTCGAGCGCCGCCCCACTTGAGATCCATTCGGGGAGCATATTTGCCAGATGACAGCGCGCTCTGTGTACCATCCATTATGTCTAAGGCAGATACATTGTCATCACGAGCCTCTCACGCTGGCATAAATCCACGGTCAACAGTAAGTCTAGGTCAAGTGATTTATACACAGGGGCACGTCCATACATACACTCGCCGGCTCTTCTACAGACATATATATAAAGGCATGCTCAAACGCACATCTGCCATGCAACTGCCCAATGCAAACTATGGAAACCTGTTACTGTACTCACAAGGGCTGTAAAGGGAGTCTTGTTTAAAGTACAGAGGAATCTGGTCAAAGTCTAGCGGAGGTCACTTTTTGAGGAAATGCAGAGCCTTAGGGAGTGAGTGCTAGCAGTTCTCCTCCTCCCCACTGCTCTTCAGAGAGGAGGAGGAGGTGGTACAGTGTGAATTGCACGGAAACACTTATACTCACACATTTAACACATGCATGCATGCAGTGGGGAAGCCGAGAGTTGTGCACGAACATGGGAAGATGAAGTGCTAAATGTGTTGACTGTACTTGACCGTAATCTCTGGATGAGAATCAAGGAGATGCAGTGTGTCTCCCGAAGGCTTACTTGTAACATGTCTGTAGAGCCCCTGGTAATACTTGAGCGTTACAATATTACAGAGGTGGACATCTCTTGAGTCAATTGGTTTTATTCTCAAGGCCACGGCAATATGAAATGCACACAGAACCACTGTACCTCCATGATTGAAGAATTGACGCAAGATTCAGTCAATAAAAGGGGGTAGACCTGTGTCATAATTCACATATGAATCTTATAAAGTAAAATAACAGCACAGGGTGTAAGCGCTATGGCCTAACTGTGGGTTAAAGGGGTTTCTAAAATAGACAAATAATGTCCTTTCCATCATACAAACAGACAAGCGGCTTGGCAGGAGTATTGGCGGGTCTGTCGAAGTCACATCACGGCAGGGAGATGGACTGTTCTCTCTGATATTGTCTACTGTCTGGAGTTTGAAAAATACATCTGACAGTTGCTCGTCTTAGCCATTGTCGTCAGAACCCCCTGTTGTACATCATCAGACTTCAACGATATTGACTTCTGTTGAAGAGATTAGCTGTCAAGCTTTTATTTTGTTAAGGGATCAAGGTCCTCCGTGTTCTTACCTAAATATAACTTTACTCCGCTGCACGTTTGAAATTGCTGGTGCAGGTGGTATTTCATTTATGAGCGCGCTCGAGACCCAGAATGCCTCGGCTTGACCGCTGAGCTTTGGAGGGATTATCTGATGAATTCTTGTTTTACAGCAGCTGTTAGTGAGAAGTCACCGGGGGTCTAAAAGTGGATGTGAAAGCCCTCCACCAATTGTGCCTTGTGGTCACTTTCATTTTTTCCTGGTCTGATAACTTGCCATTATCCCATATATTTTAAAACTTCACATTGCCTGCCAGATATAACTGAACATGTTGAAGGTTTTGATTTAAATGCATTGGTGAAGAAACAGGTGATAGGGGTCATATCAGACTACACCCCAAATTAAATGTCCTTAACCCTGTCTCCACGAGCATCGAGTTAAGCTTGTGCATGTCTGCATAGATAAAGATCATCTCCAAGAAAACTATGCAGCACCTCTTAGGTCATTGGAAATTTTGATTTACGGGACAGGAAGGGCCAGGATTGACAACCCGATAATGCCCACTCAGATTCTTGGATCGCCATTGCCATTCATAAGAGGCCAGCAGACCAAGACTAAATGAGACCAGCATGGAAATGTCCCTTGCGTGCACAACCTTTTACGAGAGGGTCATTCTCAGAACTGTGAACTCTATCTCACAGCCTCTGACCACCACCATTGCTGGCTTAGGGCAGAATCCCACAAGCAATACCAACCCTCCCCCCACCACACTGTAAATCAAACTGCTATCTAAAGCAGCGGGACTCATCCTTACAGCGCTGGACAGTGACATATGGGAAATCCCCAGTGTTGTAATATACCACTGGAGATCCAACTAGACCATAAAGGTCACAGGCCACTCTGTGCAGAGTGCGTTTGGATTTTTGTTTCATGGTGTGCAGGCAGAGAGGAAGCCGAGCACCAAGCCCCCTCAAGCAAACCAAGACTTGTTGACAGAGTTAAATAATTGAAAACTAATCTGCTCTGTAAATGAATGTTGGGTTTAAGAAGGAATAAGCCCAAGTACATCAGAAATCCTGCTTCTGGTCATGCCTCTGAAATTGTTTAACCTGTGAATGAAGTGTGTTTAGAGCCCATAATCCAAGATGAATCAAAGTAATAACTGGTCTGTGCTACAAGTGAATAAAGGATTTCTGGCTCATCGGTATTAGGTGTGTATTATATAGAGATTTAAGCATTTATACGTTGCATTCAGAGGTTCATATTGTAAAATATATGGGCAAATGCAGAGGTACACAAACTGTTCTTTCAAAGAAATGAAAACCTATTTACTGTATCTCTTATATTTTGTGTCGGGACACTATTTTGGTGTTCAAGGCATTTCTGTGTCTGTAGTGGCTGGCTTTTTACTGTTTCGGCTGTACATATACTGGTGTACCTCCAGACTACATTATTATTTGTCACCTTTATCACAAAAAAATGCCAAAAGTGGCAATGGCCATTGAATTCACAGTGTAACTCAAGCCGTGTGACCCTTGAGCCTTTGCATGTGTAAGTGTCTGGTAAATACTTTCTTTTAAATAATCATGACAAAATAAGTATTTTTTTCGCATTACCAACCATTAAAAAGACATTATTGTGAGAACACACTTTTAAAATGTAGTTTAGCTGAAAAGGTCACACTGCCCTCACTACTTCAGTTACCTCATCCCTAGACATCTCACATTATTATCCAATCCTGTGATGTTATGAGATATGATTTTATCATTTGTGTCAATCACAGACCATTATAGGCTTTCCAGAGGCCTCTCCATGCTGGTGCACTTTATCTGGATTCCAGAAAAGTCTTTGTAGATGTGATTTTCAGCTTTCAGCAGTGATGTGTCTGCAGCAGCTGGCCTCTGTACTGTGCCTGGCATTTCACATGCAAACTGCCTTCTTTGACAGTTTACACACACACATGCACACACACACACACACACACACACACACACACACACACACACACACACACACACACACACACACACACACACACACACACACACACCCTCCCCCAGGCAAGCCTCTCCTGAGTAATGAGACATAGCTGGGCCTATGTTCAACGTCCCGTCACTTAATGTGACATGAATCTCCCTTGCTATATGTGATCGATCTATTTATTACCCTGTTTATGTAAAGCCAAGCAAAGTCTCCTGACGCAGGATTTCTGCAGCCTGAAATATCAATGGCCATCACTCACTTTTTATTGCTTTCTTCTTGTCCTTTCTGGTCTTGTGGCATTTGTTTTGTTGTGTATTGGGGGAAAGGATATAAGATATGGAACATCCCTGCAGAATATGCACAGGTGGCCCATTGCACATCTATTGAATGTGTGGTAATTGCCAATAGCCAAGTCTCAACTGCAGCAAGCGTTCAAATCAGGTCAGGGTAATGTTTTGACACATTTTGAATCACATATTGTACATGTTGATAAAAGCCACATGGCAAGAATATATAAATAGTATGAAACATTTATTCTGAAGAACCTGTACAACATCCTTCTGCCGATGACAGAGGTTTAGTCTGGAGATGGTGTTGATTGTCAGCAGCTGACATGTCCACATTATTTCAGCAAGAAGACATTTTTCCACAAGTTAGCCAAAGCTGATCAGGGCAAGGTTTTTGGCATTCACTGGTACAACGTTATACGCTATTTATTTTGTTAGGAAATTGTGGATTATTTTCACTTGCTCCTTATTATGTTCTTGTTGTAAGGGGTATGGAGAGATGTTCATTTTGCTCTAAGTTAATTACAGGGCATTCAAAGAACCTTTTCTGCCATGTTTTTGCTTTTGCCAGTGCAACATCTGGACTTTCCATCCCAGATCATCTGCAGAGGTGTTCTGCATGCTTGGTCCAAAGCGGCACACATCCCTGCAGTGTGCACCACTCCTGTGAGTGCCAGTGTTTTTGCATCGCTATCGTGCAGTTGCCAGGCCTTGCTAAGAGGGCTTCTCGGGGCAATCCCAGTTACAAGCTCTGGTGTTAACCCGCTGGAGGACTCTTATCAGCTGCATGTCATGTTCACATTTCCCTGCACTTCCGCCAACTCCCTCTCCGTCATCTCAAACACTCTCCTAAGCTCCACCTTTCAAGGCCACTTTATCTGAAGCGCTAAAGTGGCAAACATATTTGTCCGGAGCTTTCCCACAGTCTCAGGAGTTAGAAAACGGAAGAGGGAACTTCATAGTTACACAGACCAGGACTCCGAGTCCACATGGAGCCCCCAGTTTCCAGTGTATCCATGGGGCCCTCTTTGCTGATGCCCCAGTTACTTTAGAGGACCAGATATAGGTTTGGATTAAAGAGCCATACAGTTCTCTCAAAATATTTTTCATTATACATTTTTAGATGGATTGAGATTCTACCTATTTGATTGCCATCACTTTTCATAATCTGTTACAATAACCATTAGAAATCAAACTTGGAGCATTACGAAACCTGCTTGAGATAGATAATCTCTCACAGTTAAAACTGAATCAATTTTTATATATATATATATTGCAACAGTAATTTTACAATTGCATGATTGCAGTTGCTTGCAGTATTATGAAAATGCTGTTTGTTTGTTTGTTTGTTCCTTTTAGATTTTGAGAAACCTTGTTTTTTGCAATCCTTCCTCTATAACATAACATTTTGTATTCTTTTTTACACACAGTAAATCATTGTATTAATTCAAAATATGCCTCTTGTGTGTGTATCACCTAGAAATCTACTGATAAGGCTTGATGGACACGGACAAAGTGGGCTTTTAAATCCCAAACCCCCACCCACCACGACACCCCGCTGACTCTCCTCATTACTGGGAACAATGAAAGAGAAAGATGGAAAAAAACAAGCGGTTAAAGTTTTATTGCTTGTGTTGTCAAGTCCAGTCATTTCTTGAAACTTTAGTTTTCATTGAGGGGGGAGTTGGCTTACCTCGGCTCCCTCTGTCTTTGAGTCCTGTCAGGCCTTTTATGTTCTTCCTGTGGATTTTGGGTCACTGTCAGAGAAACTGAGGGAGGCTGTGAGGGAAATTTAAATGTGGCTTTCCAAAGGCTGCATGAGAGAGAATACTGAGTGGCTGGTTTTCATTTGGGGAAATACAGAATTTTTTGTCCAAAATACTGGAGTTCAGGCCATCATATGTAAGTATATTTCTTTCTGTATTCAAATTTACTCTATCATTTAATGTTAATATGTGTGTTTTCTCTCAGAGTTGTTACATCTCGATGTGTTTTCAAGGGATAAGAAGTAGGTTTTATTTGTACTGTATGTTAAGATATTTTTACTCAATATATGATTTCATGAGGTGTAATGGTCTAGTTTTCCCAAATTATTTATATTTAAGTATTGGAAAACTCCTTTTAGTCGCTCTCCATTGTAATGACACCTATATTCGCACCCTTTTCCTTCCTTGGGGATTAGGATCTGTCAATGGGCCCCTCTGCTCCACACACACACACACACTCATACCCTGCACACATTGCAGTA
>NW_011369493.1:387859-398902 GCF_000735185.1 Notothenia coriiceps | reverse complement strand
ACACGACACACACACACACACACACACACACACACACACACACACACACACACACACACACACACACACACACACACACACACACACACACACACACACACACACACACACACACACACACACACACACACACACACACACACACACACACTCATACCCTGCACACATTGCAGTAGCTGCTCAAATCTCTAGTTCTTAGGGCAGTGTGTATGATAGTGACTGTGCGAGCTTGGGGCTTGATTAGTGCAGTTAGCCCTTCTAAGGCTCTGGCTGTTTACAGTGGATTACAGGGAGGGAGGCAGGGGTTAAGTCTACCCAGGCACCATGCCTCCCCCACCTCCCTCCCTCCTCCCCCCACGGGAGCCACTGCAGCGGGGCTGGCAGCTCGTCTGGGCTCCCCATCGCAAGGCCAGGCTGACAGGTAGCGGGATTTGGCAGAGCAGTTTGCATGAGAGCCAACAAGAAAAACTGAACATGGCGGATTAGTTTGGGATTATGTTGTCAGAGTTAGCCTTGACGGACAAACTGCAGAGGAATAAATTGCAATCTGTTTGAGCAGCGCGCTGCCACGCAAACAGGAAAAGCATCGGCTCCTCTCACAGCCTGTCCAAAATGACAGGGAGGGGAGAAAATCATTAATAATTTATAAACAAAGTCCACGGCCATTACTGATGTCTGCCCACTCTGGCTGGACGAGATGTCTGGTTGTCTAACCCCTAACATCAGGGGCTGGTTCATGTTACATTTTAAAACCAAAAGCGACATGGCATGTATAAAGATAAGAGAAGGTTTCATGGGAAGGGCTCGTAAAAAGTAGCAGCTACTTCTGTGATTTAAAGGCTATCGACCCATCTCTGATAATGCAGTGAGTTAGGAGCAGGCAGGAAGGTCTACATCTAGGCTACCTATGGCTTTTTTTGAATTGCAAATGTATTTTCATCAGCTCAGAGGTGGCAAATTGCCACCTCACAGTAAGGTTTTAGCAAAGCCCTGGAAGTGGCTTTAGTGGCTTTTATGAAGCCTTGAGACTAATAAACAAAGCCCAGTGTTTAGGTTGGGTTTTTTATTTCAGAGAGCACTCTGCTGAGCTTTTTGCCAATGTAAATCTCAAAGTTTCTAGGCAGCTCATTGCTTCTGTGTGGGGCTGGTTTTGGTCCTATTTAACAATGTTTTGACATGATCGAGTTCATTTGGTGCATGTTCAATTGTCAAAGGTCAGCTGAAGTATAATCTTCTGCAGAATTGTTACAAATGTTGTACATTAAAGACTCTATGGTATATTATATATCCAGCAATCATAACATATTTCATCCCACTTCAAATGTACCGTGATGCTAATAAGCAATAGTATCGTCAAAATAATGGTGTTATTTCACGTATTTGGCTGCACATTCATGAAAACATTCAAAACTTGATTCTCGCTCTCTAAATCTTTCTAAAACAAGATCATCATGTAAAAATTAAGAGGATCAATCTCCCTGATTCAACAGAATATATCTCGGTCATTGGAAAGGGTGACTGTTCATTTCTCATGTATAAAGAGTTAAGAACAAAAACCTTCAAAGTTAAGTAATAGTTTTATGATTGAGAAACTCACCCTACATCCAGGAGAAATTATAATTAAAAAAAGAACAAATGTACCACTGAAAGACTAAACCCAATCTAATTTCTCTCTGTTTTCATCTCACATCTGAGTCGTTCTTTATTGGAGAACTGAATGAGCTCGATTTGATGCAGCGTTGTCATGCCGGGGACTGACTGGCATGGTAAAAAGTATTAATGAGCTTTATTGCATTCTGTCCTCTCCTACATCATTAGGAATGCATGTCTGTATGTTAAACATATGAATATGCATCGGCATAGAGCATTTGCTCTCAGAGTTAGCAGTGAGCCAGCGCTGTGCTTTGAATAATAATCGAGCAGAGAAATGAACTGCATTTTCTTTGCCTCTGCCTTGTAATTGAAAAAAGATAATAAGAACACATTTTGTTCTTCTAATTTTCACGAAACTGATTGTGAATGTCAAATTAAGGGAACTTATAATTGTATCCACGGTTATATTTGCTTATATGATAAAAACATCTTCAGTGTTACATTTGTATGTGTGATTTGAGCTCACAGTACTGTATCTTGTAATACATCAGCAAATACAGACAGAATTATTGTGTTAATTAAAAAATATAAGTTGGTGGGCAAATCCAGTGCAGTGTTCCCCGTCACACTGTCAGACTGAGGGTGATCCTGAGGGCAGCAGAGGTCACTGGATAAAGGTTAACAAATTACCCACAATGCCTCTCACACCTGATTGATGTTGGGTGGGGGAGGGGATTGTTTACAGATCACGATAAGATAAAAAAGTCTGTAAAAAGAAATTGTATTTACTGCAAATAAAACACAAACATTTGACTGAATTTAATGCCAGATGTTTCTTGTGTTTGTGAGTAAAAATACATGTTATGCACTTTGGACACTTCAACACAGCTGTCTGATCCAAAAAAAACTCCACACTAAAATTAAGCAGACTTTTGTATGTGAAAAAGGCGTGTGTCGGTCACATTAAGTTAATTAGACAGACTGTTTTGAATAAGGATGGAAGTATCATAAAGAAAGATGTTGGACCTGTTTTTTTAAGTCAAGTACAGAAATGTAATGTCATTGTGGATTTTATTGGAGATTTTATTATCTATAATTTCATTGAATGATGATGTTATGTTTAATTTAGCAACAGGACACTGCTATGTTCTGTAAAACTGTGTTTTGTGTTGAAAACGCTCTTATGCAAATGACAAGTCAGGACCCAGCTCTGCCTGATTTGAAGAAAGAAGCATTTAGTTGAGCCACTGCATGTTTTCTCTCTTCTCCCCTCAGTATTAATGTTTGTGCTCTCACTGCACTGAGTCGGACCTGCTATTCATTCAACAGACAAGTCACCAGAGAAAACAGCCAGCGCGCCTCAAGAAAAAAGGCACTATCTGCACACATCAGGCAGCGTGTTATAAGAAAGGGTGACATGGAACAGTGAGGGAGGCTCCTGGTTTACTGACAGGGCAATTAGAGGAAGCAAATCTGAGCTGAATATTCCAGATAGGGTGGGCATGCAGCAGGGTGACGGACTCTCCAGGGGCACGATGGGGGGGTGTACATGCTGACATAGATGGGTCTGACTTCTAACAACAACAAAAGTATGAAGAGAAAGTCAGTTCATTTTCTATTTCAAAGAAAAGGGAATTAACCTACTGCAACTATACTTTTTGAAATATATCCTTCGGATCAACCCATCAAGTTTTAGAAAAACATGAAGATGAGTTCTGGAAACCAAAATAGTTTCCAGGATAGATAGAAAGCATTTTGGAAAAATAGCCCCGGGAGGCCAGCTCATTCTCTCTAAATCCCCTTTGTAAATAAATGAATCAGATGTCCGTACATGCAACTTCTGACCTGTGGTGACTTCACTCAGTGGAAATTACAGTTTCCATCTTCTCTTTGATTTCCAAATGGTATTATCTTTTCATCCAGGGGAGGGAGAGTAAACAGAAGCAGTGGAGAGTCATATGTCTCTTTAAATAAACTGCATTGTCTGATGATGTTTTAATGGGCAGACCCCGATCCCCTGGGCCGTGACCCTTCTGAGTGCGCTTCAACTATGTACAGGGTGCTGAGATATAATTGCTATGTACATATATAGGCTATTCTCTAGTTTCTACACTGCAAGAAATGTCCAACTGAACGTTTGCTGAGAAATAACTAGTTAGTACATGAGACACAGCAAGACACTTCACCCCAAATTGCTCCTGTGGGGACTGTCCACACAGTATTTAGTATGTAAGTCGCTTTGGATAAAAGTGTCTAACAAGTTAAATGTAATGAATTTAAGTTTACGTTATTTTTCTGCTGGGACAGCGCAACAAAAGTTTAAGTTATCCCTAATAGCCACACGGGCAGTCATCTAACTGGGAATCTGACGTTGTAAAGCATTTGTATAAGGACTCCCATTGTATGGTTAGTATTTGTCATGATTGGAATCACAGATTAACATATTGAGTGCTAACGTAACGGGGCTACCTCTTGCTTTGAGTTACGAGAGCAAGGCAGCTCGGTAGCAAGAACCCTCATTGTACAATGCAGGAACCACACGGCAATGAAAACAAATCTGATAATGAGTAGGCAGGTTTTAAGTAATATAAGTAAAAGATTAAAAGGTAGGCCTACTGTATGTCAAGTTGGAATCAGTGCTAACCTTAGCAAGCTAGGCTAGCCTCTATTGTCTAAGTGAAATACAAACTTAGCAGCTTGATTTGTCATCTCAACATTTAATGATGCAAATTGACAGATGTCTTACAAGTTATGATACATAACCAACATTGCAGGCTTGTTGAATGGATAACAAACGTCTCGTATTAACATTGTAGGATGTATGCTACAACGCTAAGACATGCTCCAGTTTGTTAGCGCATCAAGGTACATCGACAATGTGTTTCCTAGCAACGTTGGCCTTCAAATGTCAGACAACCATTGCCATGGTAAAGCTCCCCTTAAAGCCTTATGTGCTTTATTCATAAATACATCTTAAAGGATTTGATTCTCATAAAAGGTTTACGAATACACAAAGGATGACATATTGTCGATAAAATTGAATACACATTTCAGTCCGAGTTCATTATGCTACTTGTTGAAGTGGATATTTTTTACATTGGGCGTCTGTGTATAGTGTTTTTCCCACCTTATTCCCACATGGGGGTCCTTTTCCAGTCAATACAGAGTGGGTGTGCACAGGACAGACAAAGTGGTTAGTTTTCACCAGAGGCCCCCACTCTGAGCTTCAGTCATGTTTCTGTGGGAAAAAAACTGAGATATATGCAAGGACAGTGGGACCACAAAGAGAACAATACATTTAAAAGGAGGACAAAATAACTGAGGATATTATCAGATTGAAGGATTGAGCAGGAGAGAAAAGAAACTAGAAAAGTAACTGAACCCAATATGAGCACGACTCCCCCGTTTTCCTTTTCCAAGCTGAAACTAATGAATTTTTGCGGGAAGAGGAAATGCTTTGGGAATAGGTAAAAATATCATCAAACACCGGATGTGTGCACTTGATTACTGATTCAGACCAAAGCTAACTTTGGTAAGACAATATTACAAGAGGGCTCAAGGAAATGGCTAATGAGCAGCTAAGCTAACTTCATCTTGCTCCAGAGCATACAGTCATCTGATTTTCTAGGCATCGAATCCTAATTGGATTGTGGAGAAGTAAAGAGGACAAAGAACATTTATCTTTCCCAATTATCAGGAATTCATATCTTGGGCAAATTTGCTAGCTTGCATTACAATTTGATAGAATTAACTATTGATGAGCAGCAGAAACCAATATCTTTTCAATCTTCAGACCCTTAACAGTCAATAGATTATTCTGATTTTGGATAGTAGAGAAAGCTTTAAAAGTATTTTTGCAATTTTATTAACCACATTTTTTATCATCTTTAATTGTACAGACTCGCTCTCTTTCCCTCTTCCCACCTGTCTTACATTATGTAGTGAACAGGAAGCAAAGCAGTGACATGCTCGACAGGCTTGAATCATGCACGAGACGAAAGTGAGGGCGCGGTCTGATGAAAATGTAAAGTAATATCCCTGCAGCTCACAAGGTCAGTCATCCCCCTTTTACAGGCAACATGAAAGAGGTTTGAGGTTCGAGAGCCGGTCACGAGACAGGGCTGGGTCCTTTCCGTCTCAATAAGGGTTCATCAGTTCAGATCATGTAACAGGGTGAGGCGGCTGCTGCAGGACAAGTCTAATATTCTGATGTAATTAGATAATATTGCATGCATTCAGTGACATTTGCAGAAACTTTCAGGAGTGGGAGTTATATGATTACTGCCATGTGAAATATCTCAATTCCCTAAGGTCAGCTTTCACCGGAATGAAAAGCATTTAAAATGACAACCCTGCATTTTCTTTAAATTGTCAAAGGCGTCTCAAATGAGTTTAAAGTAATAAAGCAATAAGGTCATTATTGTCCTGCCCTGTAAAAATAAATGCTGAGATTGGTGTTATGCATCTTATTGTATGATACACAAGTAATAAAGGCTGTTACAAGCTTTTTTTGTTTCTTTTGCAGGTGATCGATGGTAGCGATGTTTGTCTTCCGTCAGAGACAACAACAGTAAAAATTGAAGTAATGCGTGTCTGTTATAACGTTTTTTCACAGTTTAGGGGTGCCAATTAACCCCAGATGGTAGGAGTCGCCCACACGAGAGGTGACGTGAGGTGATTCGCCATAACTTTGGTATTAGTCTCATAATGCAAGCTGACGGTGGGGATTTCAGAAGCAGGGAGGAGGGGGAGTGGGGGGTCCGGAGGGTTCGTGTTCAGGCCTCTTCTGTGAATCATGCAGCCTAGCGTGCGATCGGCACACTGCCCTCCTCTTGACTCCCTCATAAGCTCTGTTACAATAACACACTTGCCTTCTTTCACTCCGGCCCTCACCCCGAACCTCCCCTCTCCAAAAATCCCCCCACCCACCAGCACCAACACTCTCTGGAAAACACACGAAGAAAAAAAAAAGAAAACTGACAGTTTTCTGAAAGATAAAAGATTGAGGGAATGTATTTAGTCTATTGGCTATCTGTAAAATGTCCAGCATAACTGTGAAGACAAAAAAGATCGATATTTGTATTATTATTCCCCCCCCCTTTAATTAATTTCTCCCCGGAGCTCCAGAAACTAACAAGGAGCAGACATCGACGGTTTCTAGTTTACTTCTCATCCTCAACAGTGAAGCCTGAATACAGTGCAAGTCAAGGTTAACAGTGCCATCTACAGTAGAGAGGGAACCAGTCCATCCTGTGTCTTGCTGTCATTGTGAAATGAGAGGTACAGATAGGGATATATCTGATCAGCCAACGAACAGCAGTTGTGTGAAATTGTAGAAAAAATGTAATCCAAAGTTTGATATAGATGTAGAATTAAGTTGTAATATCTGTAGAATCATGTAGACATAGATTCTGAAAATAAATAAGGAAAAACAATATAATTTAATGATGATACAAATATAAAATATTGCAGGATTGCTGCATGAAAAAATCCCTTGAGTTTTGCTAACAGCTTGATAAAACACAGCATTAATAATAATAAAGTAAAGAGGAAAAACAAAAAGGATACTATGCATGAATGTTTTGAAATGTGATCAGTGCCAAAATGGCTTTGCTCAATGTATATCCTATTCCTATTTCAACCATGCATACATGCCTGCACCCGTGATAACGTTACAACAATAAAGATGAAAGTTCAATGGCAGGTCGTGTTGTGGCAAGATTCCCAGGATAAGCAAGCTATATTGGCAAATATTGAATATCAAACTTCAATGAGTTACAGTTTGAAGCCTGATTCTAATCTATAATATATTATTTTATTCATGAAGACATACACTATATCGCAAATATTTCAATCTACAGGTCTGACTCTAGTTACACCTCGATGGATAATATGAGAAGGTCTTTCATTTAAGGGTCCTTTTCCAGTCTATAAGATCACACAAATCCCAAGAGAGTCTCAGTATGACACTGCACTCGAAAATTAAGCTGATTCAAATAGTTGTAATACCCCTACTTAAAGATATCTAAAACTATACAAAGAAATCCATTCTTACTTGATTTCCTCAGTGTGATTATTATTAGAGGATTCCTAAACAGCTGTTTATCCATTAAAGCATGAACAAGGCTAGGTGAGTGACATGGACTAATTCTCAGCTTACTAATTTAGCTCATCAATGTCAGAGACTATACACAGGGATTCAGAGATTTACCCGTTTGCCTTGACAAGGGAGAGAGGGAAAAAAGGCTAAAGTCGGACCATTACTGTTTATCCTCAGCCTTATCACTAGTGGCGATGGGCTTGTAAATATTATCCTATTTTCCTTAATCCACTGCACAACGCCGTGCTCACCCACTTACCGGAAGCTCCGACATTTACCTCGGGATTTGCTGGGGCTTGGGCTGGAGTGGCTGCGAGTGGGAAAGTGCTAATCTACAAGGCAGATTCAGGATTAGTGCGGTGAGCCAGGTGACCCAGGGGCCCTAGATCTTATTGGCCGGAGGAGATGTAGGCCCGTGGTCCTTGGCAGGGGGTGACAGACGAGAGGAAACTAGCTAAGTAAGGGGAGGGGGGTTCTCCCCAACTCTGCTTTCTAGTTGTTTCTCCCATTCTCCTTTTTTTATTTCTTTATCCCTCCTTTCTCTCTTCTACTCTCTCTCACTCTCTCTGAAGGAGCCCTGATGAGAATTCCACTAATCAGCTGAGGATTAACAGGGACTCAGACAACACTACATCTAATTCCCCCTTCACAGCCACTGGGGCAACCCGAGGGCCCCACGCAGCACTGCAGCACACTACTGTGCATGTGTATGTGACTACTTCTATTGTGTTATAAGGAATCATTTCACCTGTTGATTTAGACATTGTGAGTATTTACTATGAGGCAAATGTACTAATTTTGTTCTTCCTTCGTGCTAACTCTGTCTTGAAAAGTGTTTATATGCTAGTATATGTTTTCCCAAGTAAATGTAAGTACTGCCTGGATTTAATCAAGGGCAACATTTTGCTATGTTTTTGTATTAGTCCAAAAATAGTAGGGCAATAAAAAAAACTTTGCGTACAAGCAGGAGAGCTGGTTTTCAATTCGGAATTTTAGGTTTTAGTTTAATTTTAGTTTAGGCATCATAGCTCTTTGATAAGTCTGGGAAACTTTCGTTTTTCCAGTTATGCCATAAAAGTAATTCACTAAAAACATTATTATCAACTGCTTTGATGATTGAAATTGCAATTTTTCAGTCAAAACTTACATATTTTGGGATTGGAAATGACTGCCTTGGATTTCACATTAAACTGAATAACAAAAAATAATAGATTTAGAGACATCACCTCGGACTTTGAGAAGCTGGGTTGTGCATTTGCTTAAAATATTTTCTGACATTTTATAGACTAACTTTTAATCCAATAATAAAATATTAATTTGAAGATTAATTGATAATGAAAATGTTCATTACTTGCAGCACTATTTCACTTAAATGTTTATAAAGCAAACATGTCCAAGCTTTTTCTTTAAGTCACAGTTGACTTTAGGAATATTTACCAACATGCAATATTACCCTAACCTCGTCAAAGCTCTATTTTTAAACACGATCATAAAATATGTTACTGTTTATTTAGTTATAATAGGAGCTTGTGAAGTATACATTCATTGTATTGTATATACCAACCAATTTATCCAAAATAAAAAATCTTTAATTGGACCGCTAAGGAAGTTTAAGTGACTGAGCAGTTCTTTGTGTAAATGGGTGCAGGGATATAGCACAATGCTCAAAGACTACTTCCAAAGATGAAAATGGAATGACTCATCTTGGGTCAAACACTATTGGCTGTTCAAACGCAGCAGAGCTTATAGTTTAGGCCTTAA
This sequence comes from Notothenia coriiceps, assembly GCF_000735185.1. Classification (NCBI taxonomy): domain Eukaryota; kingdom Metazoa; phylum Chordata; class Actinopteri; order Perciformes; family Nototheniidae; genus Notothenia; species Notothenia coriiceps. Next base: position 389,448 of record NW_011369493.1, on the reverse strand, counting down.
TGTTTTCCTATGGTTCTGTCCGAGATGAGCTTTGTGTGTATTCCAGTGTGCTTGGATAAGAACACGATGGTCAGCTTGTGTTTTTTTTAAAGTGACACTGGTTTCATGAACTCATTCATTTGAATACCAAGGCTCGTCACTAGCCAGGTCATGCTGGGCCACCCACAAAGCAAAGAATATCTGAAAATCAAGAGTGTGCAGTTTCACACCATCAGAGGTGGGAATGTGATATTTTACAGTCAGTATGTCTGCATCTGCTTTATATTAATGCATCAAACTGTGCATTTTGCCTGATGCACATCACAATAATATATTAGAAGCATCAAGGGTAAGTGGGTTGCATTTCCAGCCTGGTTAAGTACATTTTGGCAACAGTCCCGTGCTATCTCGGAGACATGTTGGCTTCCCAGCCTCCCACAGTTTCACAGTAATGAAGGAGCTGTCTTACCCAAACAAACAGGCTCTCTGGAGATGTACCTCAACTACCTCCTTAATCCAGGAAGTCTCTCTTATCTCTGCACAAATGGCCCCGTTGTGAGGCACCAAACACTGCAATGTCATTCATCAGTTAAACCCCAGGGCGATGAGCAGGTACGATTGCTTCACGTTGGGAAAGTGAAAAGTGACAGCAAGTGCTCTGGAGGCGTAAATCAGAGCTCCGAGCTCAGGTTTTTGTCGATCAGACGTCAATCTATGTGTCACCTTGCCGAATCCACAAAGAATTATGTGCTAGTGTTTTTCATTGGCAGATATCAATACCTCTGTTACCCAAGTCCCCCTGGTGTGATGGTGTTGTTGTGTTGGTCATTGAGGATTTTAAGATTACTCTACTGCAGCATTCTTCATTAATCTTCCAAGACAAGAATCAGTTCAAACATTTTTCACGCATGCTTTTCAACAAACAAAATTGTATCTATTACCCAAAAAATACCTCATTAATATGCTTGTACTTATTTTGGCAAGCAAATGTAATTCTCTTTTCATGTTTAATGTAAATGTATTTTGATTTGGCTGGAACCTATTTCCATGAATACATTTTTTGAGTTGGTACCTTCAAAATGTCTGATGTGTTGCCCGAAGAGATGGAAGTTCCTGAAGGTGTTGACAAGAAGACATGGAGGGGGGGGGAGTGAGGACTGGCAGGAGAGAAAAGTAATTTGTGGAGGAGTTGTGATACTCGGCGCCGCTCATTAGACGACATCTTAGGGAGCTAAAAGCTTTGCCTCTCTCGCTGAACACTCCCACACAAATCTGACAGCTCCATATCAGACACACCGCTGTCAGGTGGAACCCAGGAAACTACTAAAGACGAAATATGCTTTATTATACAGATATTTTAAAAGATTATGCCATAGGGTTTTAAGAAATAGGAAAACAGAGTTAACACATTTCATCGTAGTCTCACACACACACACACACACACACACACACACACACACACACACACACACACACACACACACACACACACACACACACACACACACACACACACACATACCACCTCCCTACTCACCCATAGGTAGAAGCGCGGAGCGTCCAGGCTGTAGAGGCTGCTCCTGGGCGGAATGATAACCACGGTGTAGGAG
>NW_011369493.1:367245-387834 GCF_000735185.1 Notothenia coriiceps | reverse complement strand
AACAAATTCATTTTCTTCTTTTCTTTTATATAATATTTGCCACTCCTAAATAGCTTCTTTAATAAACAGGGTCTCTTGAGGTTCTTGGTGGTGCTGTGGTGCTGTTGTGGAGGTGTTGGTGCGTTGTGTGTGTGTGTGTGTGGTGTGTGGTGTGTGGTGTGTGTGGCTGGTGTGTGTGTGTGTGTGTGTGTGTGTGTGTTAAATAGCCGAGCAGTTTCCCATTACTATCAGTTACTCTGAGGCAGGTTTCGAGCCAGTTGCTAAGAGCTTTCATCCAACAGTGTTGATCGTTAATACTGATCTGTACATTTTTTCCAGCTAAAGCTCTTATAAAGAGCTAAGTCCATAAGACTGTGTTTGCGAGTTTAGTGAGGACGCCAACAAGGCAACAAGGAGCTGGAGAGAATTGGAAACCGAGCGCGCAGCCGGTTCAGAAAGCTGAAAACAGCTGTGTTTTTACAACCACTGAAACACAACGCTCGAAAGGATTTTTTTTTTCCATGGGCTACCCATACTGCACCTGCCATTTCCATCACAGCCATGTGGTCACAAAGGGAGCAGTATATCTGTCAACAGGATCAAGTGCTCAATAGACCCCGCAAGCCACTCAATCCTTCAAGACAGCCCCTCCACTGGCCTCAACAAAGCCCCAAAACCCCACAACCTGGCCATCTCAGCCCAATTGACTCAGGATATCCTCCTGTTTTCTGTAAGAAAGACGCTTCCTTCACCTGTCCAAACTGTCTAAACTACCTGGGGAGCACTGTGTTACCAATACAGAGGCCATTAAGTAGCTGTTCTGCGAAGTTGACATCCAAGTCTGTTTTTAAACTTGACACTGAGACATTTATTTTGGAAAAACGTCCATAAAAACATCCTGCCGCAATGAGCTGTTTTGCAAGAAACGTGCAGGTTGGAGCAAACCTGTCCCGGTCTGGTTTGTTTGATGTTTCGGATTAAATGTCAAACTCAACACGTCTTGACGACAGTGTTTACATGTGTCATTTCACAGAGGAGGGAAACGGCAAATAAAGTGCTCACTGTCCCTCATAAAGAAGCCTGTCATCGTGGCTCTAAACTGGTATGATCCTCAGGTCCGACACAAGTGTAAGTATGGGGGTAGATACCCTCCGAAGTAAGAAACCAAAAGAAGAGGGAAGAAAATGGAGAGACTGGCTTGACTTGCTGGGGATTAAGGAGGGGTCACAGTGGATCAGCTGGGTCTTCCTCTCCCACAGAGAAGGGAAAACAAATATTAATCACCTCTAGCACTTCACACACAAAAGGCCCCGAGATGTAAGGGCAGGAGGGCCGGCGGACAAGACGACACAGACTTCAATATGTAATGAAAAACTCCCGTAGGGGCCGTGGTGGGGCCGACACCTTATTGCGTGTGAATGTTTGTTTCTAGTGTTTGGAGGGTTGCATTTATACATGCAGGTGATGTTGGGTGGCTAGGGATCTATTCTGATTCATGATAATTCACCATTAAGTGTGTGCTTACATCTCTGAAGTGTATATGTTTCCACCGAGTGACTGAAAGGAAAATTGAGATAGGGATAGAAAGTGTGTGTGTGTGTGTGTGTGTGTGTGTGTAGCAGCGAAGGTAACTGCAATGTGTGTTTGTTTATTCTCTCCCTACTTGGCAACATGCTCCATCCACGCTCCTCTTCCTCCCACACATACCTCCCCCCACCCCCAGCCCTCGTCCATGAGGCATCTCACGAGTGGCAACGACGAACTCCACCTGGCATACTGGCGGCGGCGCCATCTGGTCGCGGCCAAGGCTCGCCATCGGGCCCACAGTCAGTACCCACAGTGCCAGTGTGGTATTGTTTAATGAGCGCATATGAGCAAACATTTGACTGCCAGGTGGCGTTTGCCGCCACACCATGCCGACCATGCAGGGTTCTGCCATTGCCGTTCAAACCCGGGGGCATCAAAGGGGGCCTTGGATTTCCAAAGTAACTAAGCTATAATCCACCCCCTTATTGGTCCCATTCATATTGAAATACATGATCAGAGGAGCTGAGGAGGCCCTAATCTTGCCAATGAGCGGTCCGGCACAGCTGCAGGGATAAAGTCAGAGTATGAGACCACCAGTATATTAGAAAAACTCAGGCCTTGCTGATTGGATTAGGGCAGACGAGGGAGGGGGGGGTGCCTCAGGGGTGAGGAAATGTCATCTCCCAGCATTGTGTGTGGCGTGATGATCTCGGTGTTGGCGTCCGAGGATCAGGAGGTGGGGCAGACACACTTTGTCCCGGGGTTCGGTGACCCGCAAAAGAGAAATTGGAGGGGCTGAGAGGAAGAATAGCGACAGCAAAATGGAAAGCAAAGGCTGAGTGTGTGGAGTCAGGCCCTGATAGATACTCCCAGCCGCCCAGCATGAGCTCGTCTGGTATTAAGTTGTAGCATGGCAGTTTTTGAGGAGGGAAAGAAAGAGAGGGAGAGAGGGAGGACTAAACCGGGCATTAGCTGTCGACTTAAAGGTTTGTGCTGGTTCCTCTGGTAGGAAGAGCCGCCCGTTTAAGTGTGATTGAGCGTGGCTTAGATGGGGATCAATGGTTATCCTCTCGACTGTTTTGTTTTGAGGTTTCTTTTCTGTATTTACTGTGAGGGAAAAGGAGAAGCCATTTTGTTTCACAAAGCAGGAGCCAAATATTTCCATAGTTGTATGTCTGGCACCGGCAATGTGATTTATTCATTTAAACTGACAAATACGTCTCAAGCACAAATTACACTGTTTATTACTATGACACACTTGCTACGCCAGTGTAATCTCTAAAAAGACTGTAAAATCTCTCAGACTTTAAATACTGTAAATCCTGACTGGATCAGCCCCTGATGCTTTTTGAGAGGGCCTGTAGAGTTAGTTTCAGAAGGAATATAGTATCAAATACATCCTTTCTGACAAGGATGGGTTCTTGAATTACATATGCAGGCTTTGTCTGTAAGTAGGATGTTCTGGTAGAAGAACAGCATTTGGGTTGTTTCAAAGAGGTGCTGATCATGAATGGACTGAAGACTTTATAACTTTCTCTTTTCATGTCATGGTATGCCAGCAGTCGGCTCACTGAAGGTCAGTCTGTGTTTGCTGTGGGTGGAGTTTTAATTAGAGCCCAGTCTAAGGGATCACTAAGCAGTATTTAAGTAATTATTAAACACACAAATACATGTTGGTGATATTTATTTTATTAATAAAAATAATTGTATTTACAAAATCAATATAAATTGCCAATACAAATTATTGAATGTACTTCAGCAAGTGGCAAGGAGATGTCATCCCGTTTTTACAGCATTTTTTACAAAACAGAATGAAATAAATTGGTAATATTTCTAATATATATCACTGACCTCTTTAACCCAATGTAGTAATACCATACAGAAAAATAAACATTTAGAAAATGAAGGACATTTTTTAAATGGATAAATTCATTTAAGAAAATGTAACATGAATGGTGTGCTTTGTGTATGGACATAAACCATGTTTTAATATATACTGAAGCACTCACGTTTTTTATTTCCTTATTCAACTTCTGTAACATGTTTTTTCCATATCATATACTTTAGTGTATTAACCAATTCAACAAAAGACTGTATTGGTCCAGTAAAATGTAACAAACTGATAGAAAACTAAATATATTTTCACATGGTTAACATGCTATACATTAATTAAGCCTTTTATTGATTTAATGCACATAATGTGATGAAAGTGCCTCCATTTCTCTGCTGACTGTCTGGCTGAGTGGCAGCACAGAGCCTCTCTGAGCTGACGCTGGATCTTTGGCTCTCAGTACACCTGCCCGAGATGTTTACTGTGGATTGACACTTAGCCTTCTGAGAGGATAGAGTTATAGAGACAGACTTGACTTTCCCTCATCTTCACAAACAGTTCACATCTTATCTGAATACATCAAAGGGGTTAGTAAAACCATAATTCAAATATTTACAAATCATTTATTTTCAGTGTTAATATACATTTAAAATGTTTCAAACCAAAGTGTTGCATACATTGCAGCCATTTATGTTTGGCAGGCCATTACAAATTATTTTAAATTAATATATCATTAGGTGTTGATATGGGTTTATGCCCCTGGAGGCAGAAATTCACAAACAATGCACATATACTTACACACGCACACACGCACATGCACACACACGCGCGCGCACACACACGCACGCACGCACGCACGCACGCACGCACACACACACACACACACACACAGAGGGCGGATCTTTCTTAAACGTTTTTTAGAATCAATCTGCAAATGCATACAAACCATACTGTTATTGTTAGTGTGGTGCCGGAGCATATTTCTATATAACATGTAAACAATAAACTTTGGATCCTGGAAAATATATATATCTTTACATATTGTATCATACACTTAGATTAGTTCATATTTCCTGTGGACTGAATTGTTGATGTTAAAATTCACGATGTTATCCCCATTGCCCAAAGTGTAAATGCAAAACATAGAAACATAGTTATTTTGGTCCTGGCCTTCACAAATGGACATCATTTGAAGGCTACATACGTGCAGCATCCATCATGTAATATCATCTCTGTGAGTGTGCTGTAATGGGTAACTCTAGTCCAAAACAAACGTCAACTTTGGTCCCTGTGGGCTAAGAGAGCTAGCTCAACAATGCTAGTGTCCCTCAGAGGGATCTACAGTCGTTTAAGTACCCTGTTGAGAGAGTGAAGCTGTTGCAGAACAAATACCCAAATCTCCACAGCAACAACAGTCGGTCAAGTGCCAGCGCTCATTACCCGTTGTGCAGAGCGTTACGATTTCTATTTGGGAAATTAACATTTACAGGAGGCCTTTTCAATTGTGTGCAATATAGAGTTACTCACAATGCCTGCAGTAGTACAGTATATACAGTAAAGTCAATGTTTGATGTTCAGGGTCAGACCACTTTTTCTGATAAAAAAATTATAATTCTATCAAGTTATCGTCAAATAACGTGTTTGAATACTTGAGATAATTAAAAAGGTTAATATGCCGTTAACAACATTTTTAAAACAGTGCTGAGAAAAGTCTAACATTAAAGAAAGATTTACGTGTGTTAATCAAACAATCCTCAAATATGAAAATGAATTGACTGTCCGTTTTCCGAAGCAGTTAGGCATCTTTTGGCATGACTCTGACTGATGACAGAGCACCCCATGCACTACACACAGTGTAAAGAACATGTCAATAGCCTTTTCCCTACTTAACTTAATTGTAGCAACATATATTTCCCTTCTCAGCTTTGCAAGAGGCTTTCTATAGGCGCTGTGCTTCTACTACTCAAGCTCAGGGGCGCCGTAAGGGGGTAAAACGTTAGGACGATTCTAAGGGCCCGTGACTGACAGGGGCCCAAACAATTTTAGAACATTAAGAAAGAAATGTTTAAGTAACCAATGTGATATCTTTTCATGGGGGCGCCCCTGCTCAAACTTGCAGCATATGCTAATAAGGCAGACTGCAAATCTCCTGCCCCAGTGCGCTCTGGGAGTTGGGTGACAGTTTGTGTCAGCTGTGCTTCTACCTGTCGTTAAGGAGCGGCTGACGTCCTTCTTCCTCTTTTCTGTTTGCTCTGGCGACAGGGGAGAAGATTCTTGTTTTGGCCGCCTGTAATGCTGAGGAGCTCCACATCTATTTATCTCCATCTCTGCACCTTTTAGAATTGGCAACATCCCTTTAAGTTAGTGATCTCTCAATCAACAGCTGAGTGGATGGGTATCTTGTTGTAGCTGTGGCAGTTGTATATTCTTACATGCTGAAATAGCAGCGAGCGAGTGAGTGAGTAGGTGAGTGAGTGTAGAATTTGTCAGGGTAACATCATGTTATCGTCAGCGGCGAGGCCTTCAAGGGTACAACATGGCAAACAGGAGAGTGATACCACAAAAGGTCCCAAATCTCCAGCAGCGGCCAGGTCACTAGTGAGATTGTTGATGTAAGGGCACTGCAATAAATTCAAAACAAAATAAAATGTTGATTTGAAAGAGTAACCCCAATGGCTACAAGCTTGTTGTTTGGGAACCTACCATTGCTCACCTTGCTTTTAAGAACTTGTTCATTCGTTGTTTAGAAGTGATAACACTGATAAGCTTCTGAAAACTGAAATGTAATTAATTGGCCAAATGTTTCAGTGAGAAACTGCACGGAAATGAGGAATTATGTTGAGTTAGCCAAGTTGTATATTATGTAGTGCAGTAATTCAATAATCACGCAAACTGTTGCCCAAGAGCTCACAATATGGCCGACAGAGGGTGTGTTGTGTCACCAAAAAGCCATTAGCTCTCATTGCTAAGATGGGAATTGAACTGTCTCACACTGAAATAAAAGCTTTCAATCAGCTTTAGATCCATTAAAGTGACACTTACTGTCATTAAAAGAGACAGGATGCTTTATATTGTATCAAATTGATGAACATACAGACTGCAGAGTAAACATTCAGAGAGTCTATTAAAAAAAATCCCAAATCTTGAAATTGCTTTGTTTTATCACAGGAGCCTTAGATACACTGGGAATGTAATTGACTAAATTGTTGTATGTTGACTCAGACCGTCAGACGGCACCTCCATATGACAACAATATCCTGAAAGGGCTCCGATTTTACTGTAACCCCTCAGATTATCCTAATTACACAAAACAGGCGCAGTCCTTTGAAGGTTAATCTTCTCTTGCTTCTCCGTGTAACCGCACGCAGCGGGAAAAGATCATTGGAAACCCCCTGGAATTGTGTCAACATTTACGAAACCTGCACTATGTACAAACTGTGAACTGCAAGGAATGCTGTAAAGTCCAAGTGCCCAGCCTCGTGAGTTTCTAAATGTATTTACAGCAGCTATTCGATGCCCTGGATAGTGCGGTGGAACCCAACTCTTAGTATTCTTGATATTTTGAGAATTCAGTGCACATTTCAATAAGCGAGATTTAAACTAAATAAAGATTTGTGTATATTTTGTTTATCCAAGATCTGTTCAGATTTGTCACCTGCCGGCTTGTTGTTGTTTCTTGCTGAAGAGGACTGAGTCATTTTCAGCTCAGTGCTTATGTGATTTTGAATGCAATTTTGTCAGGCCTTTCTTCTAAATGAAAAAGAAAATAAGGTAATCTCCCTGGGTTTACCTGAAGTACAGTTGAAGCACATTCTCTCACTCACCTGCACACACTCTCCTTTTTCTCTGCTGCTTCACTTCTGCAATGATATACTTCTCAATGACACCCTTCATACGTTTTTATGGTGAATTTAATTGTTTAATTCAGATTTTAGTGCTAAAACAGACACTTTTATGGAGTACCCACACACCTGCTGTGAGGTCAGACAACTTGATTGACACCTCCTCCACATGGCAGAGAAATCATGTGGCGAGCGAATGCATCCCGAGAAGAAGATCAAAGATTTATTGCACTTTCCTTTCACCTATGCCTTAAAATGTCGTAAAAGTTTACGATGCGTTTTCCACTGAATGCTTTTTAAGCACATCCCTTCCTGACGGCAAAGACATAACTCATCAGTGGTCATAATTTAGTCAAGACAGCTCTTGGTATGAAGCTGCTTTACATTAGGACTAAAGGGGCTGGTGTTCAGGGTTAAAGGTGTTTTTAGAAATAGCTAATGTTTTTATGAGTCACAGTAATGCCTACAGATTGGAGTTAAAGTTATATAAAAAACAGGTTGTCATTTGCCTTTTATGTTTTTTTCTAAATTGCTTTAACTCAATGTTTGACTAATTTAGTCTTCAAGTTCCCTCAACTTTAAGGGCAATTAATATAACTGTTTTATGGGACAACTATCGCGTGTCTGAAAAAGGTAGTAAATAGTAGTAAATCATCCAAAAGATTTCACTTCAAAAATTGTGTAAGTAAATAGGCCAATCCCACCAAAATGAAAATGTCATACTGTGAGTTGTAGGCTACTCGTCAAAATAATATTTCACCATTTCAGTCAATCCTGGACATTTTTCTCGTACATAAATCTGTTTTTGTCTATTTTTATGTTGACAGTGAGTGCCTATCGAATAAGGATGTGAGTGTTTGTTTCATGTAAGTCATAAAGAGTGAACCACAAATGACATTCATGCCCAAAAACATCTGCAACAATGAAAAAATACTGCCACATTTCAGTAGATAACAACTCATATTTTTCTAACAGTAGCCTACGTTACATCACAATTGATTTCATGTCATAGATATGTATGGCATCTAAACTTCTTAGAATGATTATATCAAAGATCCTAAACCTAGTAGCAGCTTGAATACAAAACATCTTACTGTATAAACAAAATACGGTTATATCTACTCTGAATAATGCCCTTTCTATACATGGTGAGAACACACACACACACACACCTCTAATGCATACACACACATCCTGGCAGGATTTTTTTAATGTTACACAATAAAGAGTTTTGGCAGTAAGCATGTTTTCATTAGGCTTATATGTTTTGGCTCCCAGTTTAAACATACTCATTTTCATTTGGATCTGCAAAGCTAGGGTTCAAACTTGTCCTCTGAGTGATACGATTGGAGGACACTAAATCCTCATTCTCTTAATTAAGGCTCAAAGAAATATTGTGCATGGCAGAAAATGTTTTGGCAGAAAGCATCAAAGAGTGATGCTCATGGGAAATTATTGTTTTTAAGTTAATAAGTAGTTTTACTCGTAGCAGTGAAAGAGGATTTAAGGAATTCAAATCAAAACAAACATAATGTCCAAATGAACTGAAGAGCAAGGGAATCATCTTTGAAAATAAATTCACTTCACGCATGGTATGTATGAACAAAACAAAGTTAAGAGGCAAACGTACACATGCACTGAATAGCACACAGATATACAAACACAAAAAGGCCAGTCGTAGATAAAATGGCGGAGCGCATCTCTTCATGCAAATCAAGATAAATAGCTTCTACTGTAGCAAATTGAACAGGCTCCTTTTGAATTACATTTTCATTTCTTATCTGAGCATTCAACAAATTGTGAACATGGACGCTTGGATCACATTTAAAAGCTTGAATGCAGCCACATGATTAATGTGGTTACAGATAAGAGAAGAGACTAATGGCTGTGAGGGGCAGCTCATATCTGAGCACCATGTCAGTTAACCCTGTGCTTTTCTAATCTGATCTCTGGAAACACTTTTTTCATAAAATATTATGAAAATGTTCACTTCACAAGATCATTCATAATTTAAAATGGCAAATCTTATAACACGGATTCACTTCATTCAATTAAGAAATGCACAGAACATAATTGGACATAGTAAAAAAACATTCATTTGAAATAAATAAACTAGTATTATGTAATTGGAATAAAACATTTGACTAGATTCACATGTTGTGTAATATTATGAATATGATCACACATGACAATAAGCCAATAATAAGGAACTGTGTGGAAACAAAACAAAGTGACAAAACAGGTTAAAATAATTGTATTGTTATTATTTTGTCTGTAATCCGCACGGGAGACCTTTTTGAATTCCCTACTTTAAAGATTTTTTATTGATAGTACTTTCTGAAATATATTTTGTTATTTTGTGTGTTGACGGTTCTGTGACTGATGACACCTTCTGAAGCTATGTTGCATCAATTAATGCTATTGTAACTATTAATCAATAATTCATATATTTCAATACATAAATAGGGAGTCCTCAATATATTGCACATGGGACAACATTAAATATAATATATTATATAAAGAGTCTATATATCATATTGTATATCTTTAGACAATAAAAATGATGACACCAAGTTTTAAAGAATGATGCTATTTGGTTGAAATTTGCACTTCTAGTATACTTAATATGGTTTAATTATTCTAATATGTGTTATTCTGTAATGTATATACCATAAAAGCATAACTGTGTACTATTATACACATTTGAAGTGTGGCGAAATAGTTAATATAATTGATGATAAAGAAGTTAAATAAAACAAAAAATATCTTAAAATAACGGCTAATATCTGTTTTTAATTTGACACGTTATAATTCAAATGCTTCTTTGTATGATGTGTCTCCGTCAGTAGAAGACCTTCTCAGCTTTACCAGATTCTTTGTCTGAAACTCTTGCAGTGACACATGATAATCTGCAACACTGCGCCCCCTAGTGCATGTACTCCTCTACTGCATTCAAAAGAAAACAGTCACATACATCTCAGCACAAGATACATTTGATTTTTGCACAACCAGAACTAGTTGTTTCTTGATGCTCCTGCTGTGAGATTAGTAAAACACACTATGATGCTTTGAACAAGTGCAGAGCTGTAGATTCCAACAAAAATAATCTCTCCTTCAATGTCTCCAAACTTCAACCTTGTTCCAAAGAGCGATGCTGCAACTGATCATTAAGCAACATTTTCCGTTTCAGGCTCTCCTTGAAACCGCCCAATTAGTGGTTAGAGCTGATCCCTCTTCACCGGGCTCTTCTGTTTCCTAATGAGCCGAGAGGTGAGGCCTTGGAACCGGGAGGGACAGGAACACACAGAGGCAGGAAAATCAATCAGCTCCCCATCCCTCCTATCAGTCATATTTACATTTCACACACAACCATGCCACCCACAAATGAATGCTAGATTAGCTCAATGAATAGATGTGTTGCTACAGAAAGACAGTGATTACAGTTTAATTCCAAGTATTACATGGTTCCTGATTTATAGATACACAGTTTCAAGTCCACTTCACTTACTAAATGCATACACTTAGGTCATTATAATATATATTTAAATGTACAAAGATATGTTACTACAATATGTTCCATTAACTCTATATTCTACTACACCATGTTCAACTTACTACTACTTAAATGCCAAAGATAAGATAAGCTACTCTTCAGATGTTATAGGTTTTCAAGTGTTTACAAGGAGAACGTATCATCATATAAAATATGAAGCATTGTATACAGATTAAACTGAAAGTTAAAACAAATATGTGGTGAAAAAAAATGTTTGTCCAACTACAACATTAAATCAACAATGATGATGCAAGAACATAATTATATAGCACTTGTTTTTTATACTAAAGTGATATTTTGTTGCCGATTTATCTATTTATTTGCTTAAGTATGAAGTATTTAAATATTTTAGTATTGATACTTGTTAATTATTTATCTTGATCAATCTCCTATATTTCTCTAACCTAACACATTGCCTTTTTTTTATTCTTACATTCACGTTTATTCTTCTCATAAAACAATTGAAAGTCAATTTTGGTTCATCTTAATGCCCTGAGGGGAGCACAGAGTTTTGGCTGTGGGTGTTCTGAGGGCCCTGCAGTACACTAACTTGTCGGGGCAGGACGGAGCTCTGAGGTGGGTAACCCTGCCTCCAGTGCCCCGGGGACGAGGGATTACCCGAGGTTTTTTGGCTGCCTCCGAACAGGTGAGGAGCCGGGTTAGACATGACAGACTTTGTTGGGGTGTCCAGGGCTTAAGGTTATTACTTTAAAAGCAACTCGGTGGGTGTTCCTGGTGCTCTCCCTCCTGTCTTCCCTTGGTTGTTTGTTTGTGAGTCATTAGAGATCAGGCATTTTGTGCGGGTCTTAATCCGAGTGCTAGTGATTATAGGGGCGGTCAATAGAAGCTAATTGTGTGCACAAATCAGTCGGCTTTGAGTGATAAAGTCATCTTGTATTTTGTGGCAGGGCCTTCTAAGAAAAATAAAAAACTAAGCCTGTCACTGAAACAGCCGTCTGATGGAAGAGTTTTTTGGTATGAATATAATCATTTTCCAACATCAAAGCACTTAACTGGCATTGTTTCTGGGCCCACTCCTCAAACATAAACCCCATAGGCTGGGGACTTTGTGTGCCTTAATAAAGTCCTAATCACTGGGAGGCATTGTTTATTTTCTGTTACACTCACCCTGGGGCCACACAAATGTAAACCCGATGGCACTGTGGCTTTCCCTTAAAGCCTCACATATCCGCTAAACACCAGCAGAGATCTGAGACTTTCCTCCACCGTCCCTTTCATTTATGTTTGTGTAGGTGAGCTGACACGGCCTGTCTTGCACCACTTTCATTCACTAATGCAGAAGCAGCTCTAGCTATGCAAAACATATGGAGTTGATCCTACAAGGACAAGAATATTATGTATACCTATTGTCAATATGTGGCTCCGGTGCTTGCACACTTTGCTTTAATGTTTGTAATTTAGGATTTGTCGCTTGTTTTGCTGTAACTCAAACCAGTCTGGTTAAGAGCAGTCATTTAATGCTGAAAAATACAAAAGGAATATGAGGAAAATGTTAATGTAAAGCGAGATTTCTGTCAGAATACTGAGTACATAAGCACTTGAATAATTGACAAAGTATAGTTTCATAGATAGATTAACAAGCTTAATTCAAGTAAACATGGCAATCTGGACTTTATTGTTGGACTAACTCTTCGAAAAGTTGTGTGTATTTGCAGTAGCAAACAAATGTTCTAAAAAGATTTGATCGTATTAGCTTGGAGAATGTGAATGTGTGGATCTTGGTTATTGTGGATATCACAACACCACCTAGTGGATCTTGTTGTTTTTACAGCTGAATGACACTCATCTCTGAACTTAATGAAGTGCTCCTGAAAAAAGTCAATACCAGATCCTTTTAAAATGTATATCAGACCTTGTTTGTCACTTTCTGAGGTCTCTGTACACCGGACATCTCAATAAGGACCAAAACATCCCGTCCCAATTATCTTTGACTGTCACTGATATTCATATCAAGGCCAGATTTCCCCCGTTTGCTCAGGGAACATCCCATTCAAGCAAATGTGTTTGCTCATACTCTCCAGACATGTGGGCTGAGGAATGAAATATCAAACAGGACAACTGTTTAATGTGATGCACGCACACTCACACAGCCACACGTGCACACACACAGACACAATTATGCATGCATTCACACACATGCTGCATTTCTCAAACACAAGCAAGTGAATCTGTGAGCACACACTCTCTGGCACTCCACACCTCAGCGTCCTTAATGATAATTAGTCCTCTATCATGCCTGCTGAATGATCAATGACAGCACTGTAGGTTTTACATTAATAATTTGTGGAGGAGAGTGAGTGACAAAGAAGAGTGAGAGAAGCGGGAGATGTGTCCTGTTGTGTTCTGGGACAGAGGAAGGCTAGATTACCCATGTGCCAGGGGAATCTAATGCAATTACGAGTGTTTGCTTACACCATGTGTCCCCTTCCGTCTGCACAGCGGCATCGGGACTGCACCCGCCGCCATCCTCCATTCAGCTCTCTTGTTTGTTTTCAGTATTTACTACACCCCTCCTCACCACCACCACCACCACCACCCCTCCTCATTTGCCCCTGCCTTCAATATCACTAATTAAAGTAAACCAATAAGGTTGGGGGAGGGACCAGATTGAACTCCAACTCAGAACTCAGAAGTCAAAAGAGACACTGAGGGGGAGTGTTGTGTGTGTGTGTGTGTGTGTGTGTGTGTGTGTGTGTGTGTGTGTGTGTGTGTGTGTGTGTGTGTGTGTGTGTGTGTGTGTGTGTGTGTGTGTGTGTGTGTGTGTGTGTGTGTGTGTGTGTGTGTGTGTGTGTGTGTGTGTGTGTGTGTGTGTGTGTGTGTGGCTGGCTGGCAGGCAGGCATTATATACATTATTTATAATGCAAGCAAGAAGGCCACATAGGGAGAGGGGAGGTTTGTTTAAGAGATTAGCGATGGCCTGCTTATTAGCTTTAGCTCTTATTCACAGTCATTTGCCTATTCTTCAACACTCACATGGCATCCACAAAGAAGTAGCCAGATTATTGATTAAAATCCAATTTGTCTTTTTTCTTCTTACTATGGCTCCACTCGAATGCATCTGTCAGTAGTAGAGAGTTGATAGATAGATAGATAGATAGATAGATAGATAGATAGATAGATAGATAGATAGATAGATAGATAGATAGATGATTATTTGGGGAGTAAAATGTTGCCCTTTGCACTTTATAGAGCAGGGCAGGCCTAGTTTGACTTTCTTATTTTGACTATACCTGGGGCACGGATGACATTTCATTTTTGTGTATATAGTGCCAAGGATGATATTAAGCTAATCTGCCCCTGCTCCTGTTTGCTCTCAGGGATTTGGGAAGTATAGGCAAACACGAAGCACACCGAGACTCCAGCTCAGATGAGGGGCGACGGAGAGACTTCTTGTAAAGCGGCGGCGCTGCGGTGGCAGCAGCAAACTGTTGGCTTTCTCAGTGTGAGCTTGTGAGAATATTGTCCATGTCCAACCTCCCTGTTTAGGATTACATATTTTATGTTAAATCCGCTCCCAAAGTTTAAATCTGTGTGTTTTGCTAGCGGTGAAGTTGACCTTACAATGTGAACCTTCTTAAAAACTAACTTCCCGAAGGCATTCAGGATTTCTGCTGCTATGCTAATTTAAGTCAAGATAGGAGGGGGTCGTATACTTTGGAGAAAAACATGATGACTCACAGAATAACTACAGGGGGTAAAAAAAAGGATCATCCTGCAACCATTAATCTATTGTGTCATTAAACCCCATTTACAAACATTATTTCCATTACACTATAGGCTATTGAAAATGATCCCAAAATGATTCGCCTAAGAAACTTTAGCAATATATTTGTATTTTCTATGTAAACATGATATCCAAACTCCAGCATGACCTGTACATTTATACTTCACTAAAAGTAGAGAAAGAAAAGGCCTGTGGAGTTGCAAGACATACATATTTTTTTAATATATCATATTTATTTATTATGGCCTAAATAAAGTGATGTATATAGTTTTTAAATGTAATGTCCTCAACTTCTTAATTTGTTGCCATTGTTGATTATTATTTATTATATAGATATTTTATTTAAAATGTGTTTCCACCTCTTTATACTTTGTGTTGTACCATTGAAACATGTGAATAATATGTGTTTACAAGTTTTATCTTGTCTTTTCTGTTGGGTTATCATTTTTTGTTATCAACCAATAATGGTTGGCTATTGACGGGCTATCAACACTCAATCAGATTTAACATTTGCTGACAATTAAAAATAAATGTGTGTTTATGATATAGACACTTGCTAAACTGTATCATTAGGGTTAGATTGATGCTCTCAAGTAATCTGAGGTTAGTTAGTTCTTCATGTCAGCTATGTAAACTCATTTGACTCCTTACAGGCTATATATACTTAAAATATACTTAAATATATATTCAGCATTACTCACTTCAATACTGCCTGCCAAAATATAAAAGAAAGCTGTGGGATGCTTGAGAATGAGTAATGGGCCCATGGGCACCTATAATGGATCATTTCAGGTTTCTTTCTTTTTACCACAATTACCAGTCAAATAAGTGTTTTGACTGTTTTCAGTTCAAAGTGTATTTTTTTGCTTTTGGCCAAATCCTTCTGTGGCCTGGCAGCGGGCCAGGAGCAGTGATTGTGAGTTGTCAGGAGGAGCAGGAGAAAAACAGAGTGATGTACTTTACTGTGGCAGTATAACAAGAAACTATGACTCACCACACACTCATTTAGATTTTTTCTTGTCCTACCACAACCTTGAGAATCATTTGAAGCCACACTGGATGATATATCAAGAAAGACACAAATGTAACAAACCAGACATAACAACTCAGAAGTCTTCAGAGCCAGTCTTGGTCAGGGCCAAACACAACAAGTGCAAAAACATTTTTCTCAGTGGTTCAAGGAAAAGTGAACTATCATCCATTTTAGATGACGTTTGCATTTTAGCCATTTACATCAGGTGTCACTCTCATCCAAAGCAGTTCAAAAAGAGAGGAGAGAAATACATCCCTATGCCTGACACATTCACAGAGCTGCAATCAGGCTAACGTGATTTAAGTATTATTAGTAGTAGTAATAATACAATCAGACCATTTCTGAGTTTTTCGTCTTGATTGAAAGGGCCAGTGTGTTTTAGGGGTTAATCTGTTTAGGGATATATCTATTAGCAGAAATGTAATGTTCAATGATATCTCATAAATATGTTTTCATTTGAGTATAATCACCTGAAGCTTAGAATACATTGTATTGCCTTTATAATGCCGCCTTCAAATCTACATAGGGAAGGTCTTTGGTGTTTTTTACGTTACCTAAAGGCCGCCATAGTTCTGTCATATAAAACTCCAGTAACTGCAGCCATTGTCTACATTTCATGGCTTTTTTCATAGCATTATTTTTAGCATGGCCTCTCGGCAAGTTAAAGGTCGTGAACATTTTTAATTCGGCTGCTTGTTACCGATGTCTTGTAAAAGAAGGGATGAGTGAAGGGCTATTCAGTTAGATGCAATCTACAATCGCAATTATTGATGTTGCTAAATCCTAAAATAAAATAACATTAGCCCAGTTTAAGTATCCTCTTTTTGGCCTAAAGAATACAGTTCAAAATATATCTTACCAATTAGGTTTTTATGTACAAAGGTACACAAAAGAATAAAACACATATTTCTAAAGCCTATATTTGCTACCATGAGTGCATTATTTGGGTACCATTCACAGTCTACATTGCTACTAATGTATTTTCTTTTAATCTTACTGGGAAATGTTTTAATATATAGAAGTAACAACATTGCTAAAAAAAAAAGGGCATACATTCACATTGTAAAGACCATTGTCGATTGTTCCATTTAAGAATGTAACCTGTAATTTCATACCAATTATATTCTTACTTCGACACACACAAAAAAAACATTCCCAGGAATTACCCAAGCCCCGTGTGGCTGTGAAAAACCGGGGAGCGGTAAACTGAGCAGGTTTGGGAGGTAGCTAAAGATCCCTGTACTTTACTCATGCTTGTGAACTTCTTCTCAGGGATTAGGGGGTAAACACACGGGGTCTGAGAGAAATATCTCCCCCTACCTTCAGCCCATAACCACATGAAGTGACTGTTGACTCAATGTTGGCACACGGAAAAAAGCATTGTGGCAGAGAGGATAGGGCTGAATCCAAATCTGTGAGTTCTGTCAGGCCCGCGAGGTCATGAGTATTATTGCACCTTTTCTAGGATTTTATAAAATATTGTTTACATTTATGAAAATACTGATTATTTTGCACCGTTGTTTATTTCTATTTTTCTAAAAGTATTGCACTGTTTCTTATTAAGTTGCATTGTTGGAGGAGCCTGGAATTTTGATTTAAATAAATATGTATTTATATCTAAAAAACATCTGACGTTGCAACCCTGCCTTTAGAGAATCAAGGTATGAAATCTACCTGTAATTGAAACATTATATTGGACATTGTTTTGGCTATAAATGCCATTTTTCGAGCAAATCCTTCACGACAGATTCAAAAGAGCTAAAATAAGGCAAACTACAGTAACAACCTCGATGTATGACTCCTTCCCACGCATACTAGTAATGTTCTCAGTGGCCAATGAGGCAGAGCTCAAATAAAGGAGTGCCATGATAGCACCTTACAGGTAATCTCTCAATTACTACTTTACTGCTGCTGTCAGACAATACACAACAAAAGCTTAGAGCTGTCACGCACACAGCCCTTATGTGTGTGTGCTTATGTGTCTGTCTGTGTGGTCTGTTTAATCCTATTCTTTGTTGTCTATTTCTGTTGCAACTTAACTATAAAACACTGACACAATATGAATGACAAGTTTCAAAATAGGAAGCACATGGCGTTGCGTGGCTCAATGCAACGAGCATGATACAGTCATTATCAGGGTTAGGAGGGTTTATATTACCATAAGGCCTCTAAAGAGCGGGACTGTAGACATTTATAGTGTAATTATTATGAGTGCCAAAAACTGTCTTATTTTTGTATAGGATTTCAGGAAATAAGTAGCCTACATGTCTCAAACTATTGAAGTATTTTTGGCTTGCATAAGTTTGCTGTTAGTACTTCTGCATGAATTGAATTTGAAACAGTGCACCTGTGCCATATTGTACAAATAAACTACTCTAACACATCAGTAGTGCACATTTAAAAACTTGAAAGTTTAAACCCTTTAAACTCTTTTAATGCCCTCCATGATGTCAAAAGGAGTTGTTGGAGTTGAAATGGGCCTGCCCTTGATAACAATACCTTACAGTGTCAGATTTGTTCCTGCACAGTATACTTATCAAGCGGAAAAGGATTCCCCCCTCCGAAACACTAAGCACTGTTTTGTGCTGTCCTCAAGTGAAGCTGGGTGTATTCCACTGACACAGGAGCTAAAGCTAACCGTGTTGGAGAAAGACCGGGGATGTCACAGGCAATGCTTGGCATTAGCCGTATAATGGCCAGGATTTGCTGATAAAGCAGGGGCCTCACATTGGCAGTCTTTAGTGACTTAAGTGGGTCGCTCTTCCATAGCCGCTGGGGCCTTACAGTATATCCATCCCTCTATCTCTCGGCCTAACTGGCTGTGTCTCTTTCAGATGTGCTTTCCCCTTCAGCTTATTTCTCTGAGATGTTAATACAGAAGGTGTTTTAACTGATTCATGTGATTTCAGCAGCCATTCCCAACAACAGTTTAGCCCTGTAATGAGCTTAGAAAACATATCTGCATATCATTAGGAAATGTTCTATCAATTATACAATAGGATCTTTTTACAGCAGACATTTGACCTGTCATGTCAGATACATTCAACATCCCAGTAAACCATGAGAGTGTAGCAGGGAGCCGGCATGCACAATACAAGGATGCTAAAAGTAGAGCCCCTAGATCTGGTTCAGCCAGCATCATTTCTTTTATTTACACCGGTTATTTTGCTGATAAGACGTCTCAAAAGTCATTGTTTCTTGTGTGAAGTCAACTCTATTTATATATGTTCTAAAATAAGTAATATACAACTGTACATATAGACAAATACAAATGAAAATAGTAACTCATTGGGTTTACAAATAGTATGATTTGTAGTTTGGATACACTGCATGTATTTCTCATTAAATGAATTACCAGTTGAATCAGTGCAAACTTATTTCCCCTTAAAGATGTGCGTACATGGGTGTCAGTGTATTATATTTTTGATTTGCTTTTAACAAAAAGAAAGCGGGCTTTAAAATAGTTTTGTTCTCCTAATATTTAATATGCCATCTGTCACACAGGAATACGGTACATTCTAAGTAAATAAGAGGACGTTTCTTAAAGTCAAGGTGACACCTTTTGACATTTTTTTCCAGACATGCTTTTATTTGTGTGATGACATTTACCTCATCTGACATTTCTGTTATTTGTCAATTATCTCCATGAAGACTCGTGCCTTAAAGAGACGTCGCCGTGAAGTGACATGACAGCAAGAGGGAAAACAAATGAACCCAGAAATAAAAATGTAAATATGATTTCAATTTGCAAATGTTAGCTGTCTCTATTTATGTTTAACGCTATACCACTTATAACACATTTCCTATCGAGAAGATATCTGCAGAAAAGTTACACAAATACAAAATATAAGATTGACTGTTAGAAATGTATATAGCATATCCTCCATGTTGCAAAAAGCTGAGACAATTACAGAGGTTTTAAAGTTCAAACACAAAGAGGAAATAAAAGATAAGTAACGTTGGATAGTTTTCCCAAAGATAAGGCAGATATTCAGGCAAAAGGCCCCAAAGAAAGCTTTACAAATCTGGAAGCATGTCACACATTTAAAAATGAGGATGCCTAGTCACATAAACACCCGTCACAACACGTCCTCTGTCCGTTGATCTTCCTCTCTTATCTTCCATACTGCTTTCGTATTCTTGAAAAGTTTCTTTGGGAGGAGGGGGTGTGGTCTAAAGTGCGTCATGTGTGATTGATATCACGCAGGCAGAGGAGACCTACATGAGGGAGAGTACCAATTTATTTTCCAGTTTAAATAGAGACGGAAAAGCAGAGGGAAATGCCAAAGGTATTCATTTGATCTGAATGGAACTTCAATAAAACAAATTCTTCCGACAGCTATTTCAGTTCTGCACCGAGAGGCATTCCCCAAACAACCTTTTGTCTTGTGTCCTGACAGCCCACAACTGTTATTCTAGCCCTTCTCCCCATTAAATCAATATATAATATTACCAAGGACGAAATTTGGGAAGCCTGACCACATGAAGCAGATACTTCTCCACGGCTGATGACAGATTCAGCCATTTGTTTTCTGAGACTTTTAGCCCGTCTTCCACACAGTACAAGGGTATTTCATTTGGACTATTGCTTCACATTGATATGAGTACCAGGATTAATGTATAGCTGCCAAATGTGATGGACTCAGAGAGAATTTCTCTTGATGTTACTGCAGATGATGTATAAATAAATAAGTGAATTACATTTAGTATAATTTTGTGCACTTCTGTGGTGTTTCTCTCTTTCGATCAAGTCTTTGATAAATAAGAAAAAAAACAACCTCTGAATGTAATCTGAATGAAAATAAAGTACCTTTTGCATGTAAAAAAGTATTATTCATAAAGTTAGATGAATTTGTGGACACATGGACTTTGACATGCTATGAGACTGCCATCTAGTGGCCAATTTTGTCATTTTCTAATTGTCAATATCTTTTAAGGCAGAGGTGTCAAACTCAAATACAAAGTGGGCCAAAATAAAAAAATCGGTACTAGTCGAGGGCCGGACTGGTTCAATGTTTATTGCAAAATGTATTGAAATGAACTTATTGCGCATATTAAACCTGGAACTAACAAAGCTTA